>NC_079221.1:44164171-44454171 GCF_029633865.1 Lampris incognitus
TGCGTTAACGAGCAGTTGGACAGGTGTGCCTAATAAAGTGGCCGGTGAGTGTATATCTGAAAGTTACTGAATACATATTCTGTTTTGTTACATATATCTGAAAGTTACTGAATAAGAATTCTGTTTTGTTAACTATATCTAAGTTACAACTGAAAGCTCTTATTTTTGCCCCAAAGAGTGAATAAATGCTATAATGCAATTTAAAATACAGTTTCTACTGTTTCTATCAAATTGCAACCCCCTCCCCCAAGATCAGGTGGAGGGGTCCTCAGGGTAGATCAAAATACGCAGGGGGGTCCAGCACCCCAAAAAGGTTGAGAACCACTGGTTTAGACGATATTATGAGAGGAAGCACGAAGTAAGATATGTTGGACATGATCCTTATGTCATGAAGAGGGGTTTTTTTTTCCCCGTGACGAGGCGACTCCAGGCCGAACCACTGCTTTCCCCCCCTACACACACCCAGAGACGCATTAATATGACGAACACAAGTCGACTCCGCCCCCCTCCCGAAGACAGCGTTGCCAATTACTGCTGCTTCATCGAGTCCAGCCATAGTCGGATCTGACGAGACCGGGACGCGAAGCCCTGGTCCCCAGTGAGCAACTGCGTCGGCACAAGGCTGCTCCGTCATCTTCAGCTTCCCATCAGACCGAAGCTGTCTGCGGTGTGAGTATATTCAGGGCACCGACTGATGATTATATTGTAGAGATCTGGTAAAATTCGTAGGCGCCCGAGTTTAACTAAGACTATTTGTATGTCAACGGATTAACAATATTCTCAGGACACGACCACTGAACCACGATGGTGGACGACGATCAACCCAAAACCTTGTATGTGGGGAACCTGTCCAGGGATGTGACCGAGCCCCTCATCCTGCAGGTGTTCACACAGATCGGGCCCTGCAAGGGCTGTAAAATGATAGCTGATGCGTCTGGAAACGATCCCTACTGCTTTGTGGAGTTCTACGAGCACAGGCATGCTGCTGCCTCACTGGCAGCCATGAACAGACGTAAAATCATGGGTAAGGAGGTGAAAGTGAACTGGGCCACGACCCCGACCAGCCAGAAAAAAGACACAAGCAATCATTTCCATGTCTTTGTTGGAGACCTCAGCCCAGAAATAACCACGGAAGACGTCAAAACTGCCTTTGGCCCATTTGGCAAGATATCGGATGCCCGTGTTGTGAAAGATATGGCTACGGGGAAATCCAAGGGCTATGGCTTCGTGTCTTTCTTCAACAAGTGGGATGCAGAGAATGCCATTCGGCAGATGGGTGGTCAGTGGCTGGGAGGTAGACAGGTTCGAACTGACTGGGCCACTAGGAAGCCCCCTGCCCCAAAGACCAACTATGAAAGTAACTCCAAGCACCTATCCCTTGAAGAAGTAGTGAACCAGGCCAGCCCCAGTAACTGCACTGTGTACTGTGGCGGAGTCAGCACAGGACTGACGGAACAACTGATGAGACGGACCTTCTCCCCCTTCGGACAAATCATGGAAATCCGAGTCTTCCCGGACAAAGGTTACTCTTTTGTGAGGTTTAACTCTCATGAGGCTGCAGCCCATGCCATTGTGTCGGCAAATGGCACCTCACTAGAGGGTCACATAGTGAAGTGCTATTGGGGCAAGGAGACTATGATGAATCCCATGCAGCAGATGCCCATGCCCCAGCAGAACAAGATGGGCTTCACTGCAGCCCAGCCCTACGGCCAACGGGGCCAGTGGTACGGCAATGGCCCGCAGATCGGCCAGTACGTCCACAATGGCTGGCAGGTCCCCACCTATGGTGTCTACGGCCAAGCCTGGAACCAGCAGGGCTTCAAGTAAGTAACATGCTGTGCACGGGGCTCCCTTTCCTCCATCTCCACCTTTTGCTCCAGCGCCACCCAGGGCTCCTCCAAGACCAGGGGAAGGGAGTGCCAGCTCTGGCCACAGGAGGGAGCCATATATCTCCTCCTCAGTATCCATCCCCACTTCTGCCCCCTTGCCCTCCTCGCCAGCCCCCACACCATGTCCAGTTTTTTGAAGATTGAAACAAAACCACCACAACAAAACAGAAGAGTTATACAAGAACTTCTATTTTTCATTAATTGACTGTGCATCAGGATTTCATTTGAATCCCCCTACTGGTAAAACCCATGCCATTTTTTTTAAGTTAATGTTTTGTTTTTGTTACTTGAAAGTCACTCAGTTGTTTATTAAGACCTTCCAGAATGGTAATATTGATCACATAATGCTATTAAACCAGTTTATTTCATCTAAATCATTTGTTCTTTTTTTTCCCTGCACAATTTTTCAAAATGGTTGACACGTCAAAAAAAATGCATCATTTTTGTTAATGGTGACTATCTCATCCAGGAAGATGATTTTCCTTTCGATTGCTTTGAGATGGGGATAATTTAATGAAGAACCACACCCCCCTCCCCCCATGAGTGTGACGACCTCTGAATGGGACTGTATTTTTCATGGCCTGTTAAGTCATCCCCTGTGTCCACAACTATGCTCCAGCATTTTCAGCAATTTCTGTTTTTTTGGCTTTTGGATTTTTTGTTTAAACACCAATAATTGCTGAATGCCTCTGTTTATCATTGGGTCATTTGATAAACCATGTGGTGTTGGCTTTCAGATTCCTTTTTTTTCATAACTTTTTTGCATCTTGAAACACCCAAAGACTATATTATTCCTATTGAAATGACCATAGGACATGGTTATCTATGAAGGCTTAAGGTATATGGAAGTTAGAGCAGAGTGTGTGATTGTAATGAAAATGTGTAATGCCTGAGAAAAGAGGTTACAACTCTCGTCGGACATAAAATCTGCAGATGAGCCCAATCCTGTATAAAATGTCAGTCTTTCTTTGGATTTTGTTTTACAAACAGTGGTAAAAAGCAGACTGTGATTAGGTTAAACCATATATATTTAGTTTCTTGTACAAACAGAGTCAACATTTGTTATTTGATATTGTGTAGCTCATTTTAATATAGCCTGATAAATGCTGCTGTGGTGTATTGGTCAGCAGTTGGGAGGGTGGTGTAAAGAATTTAACAGCCCACTCTGCTTAGCCCATATGGTCTTTGTCTGCTCGCCCTCTCATGTTCAATAAAATCATGTTTCCCTTTGGCCCCTACAAAAAACTACTGCATCGACACAAAGTCGATGCTTCGACCGCTAAGCAGACCGATAGTACTTCCTATATAGAAAATCACTTCCTGCCCTCCATCTGCAGTTCGTGACGTCATATGCAGACAAGAAGAAGAAATGCCGGTAACACTTTAGTATGGGGAACATATTCTAAGTAAAAAAAACTTAATTACTAGTGAATTAGTAATGATCGAGATGTCACTTTAGTATGGGGGACATATTCTAAGTAACAAAAACTTAATTTAGAGTCATTTAACACTATGAACACTTGTAGTTTTGTGTGTTATGTAAGAACAGACCATATTCATTAAGTGTTAGTAAGGGAGAATAACTCTTCTTCTGGTACTACCACCTTATAAAGGCCATACTAAGCAAAGCATATTGAGATGGTACTACTAATAAGCAATACTTCTGAGGTTATAGAGGGAAAACTCATAGTTCATGGCTTACTGGTTGTACAATAAGGCCATGCAGAATAAGGCATTAATGAGTACGCAATAATGACCAATTAAGAGCCAATATGTTGCTAAATTGCATGCTAATAAGCCCCTAATTAATGGTGACTACGTTCCCCATACTAAAGTGTTACCGAAATACCTACACTACCCGTCACAGCGCCCCCTTGCGGGAATACTCAGATTGCAATCCGGCCTGATACATGTTTCTGTTTCTAGCCTTACTCGCACACAAGAAAGTAGCTTCTTTTCCCAAAACAACTACAGGCACAAAAGATGTGCCCACCTAGCAGGGAAACATGGCAGAGAGAGGTGATTTGACAATAAGAAAGGCTAGAGGCCGGCAACCCTTGGCGAACTCTCGCTGCTCTGAGATCCCCACCCTACAGCCGCAAAGCTGTGCTCACGGTCGGGACACGGAACCAGCTAAGTAAGTGCTGGGTTACAGGGGGCAGCAGCCCGGTTTGGACTGGCATACAAAGCGCGTCGAGAACCAACAGCCCGCCCCGGTCTGAGGGCGGCAATGGGGAAAAACGGTAACACGGCTGGGTTTCCAAAAAATCACACAGAAAAAGCTCAGCGAGGAAGTAGGAATGAAGGAATGAATGGAAATAAAACCGCCGATTACGGCCACGGCAGAGCGCTGAGTCCACACGGTTCTCGCCACATACAGCGAAAGCACGGTGGAGTCGGAGACTCCGGTGCGGTTAATTACGTGGAACAATCAACGATCGGGTAAAATCCAGAAGACAGTACAGACAAACCATGAATCAATCAAAATTGTAAAAAAAAAAAACGTTAAAAGTTTAAAGTAGCGTAAATTTGTGGCTAAAAAAAATAGATAAAAATGTCCATTTATGGGGCCTCCGGGTGGCGTGGCAGTCTAGTCCGTTGCCTACCAACGCGGTTCGAACCCCCGCGTTACCTCCGGCGAGGGCATCCCTACAGGGTAGAGCCTAGTTCCCATCGATGCAGAGTAGAGAACGGTCAACTGAGCATGCGCGAAATGCCTCTACCACGCCTCCACACGCCCCGCGTAGCATCCAGGCGCTAGGATTCTAGGAGGACCCGCCCCTACTCTGCGTCTGATTAGCTAACTTTAACCCTAACCCCGCCCTAGCCCCTAACCTTAACCTACCCAAACAACGGAGGCAACGAGTACTTGCGCATGCTCAGTTGACCGTTCTCTGCATCGATGGGAACTAGCCTCTACCATCCCTACAGACACAACTGGCCGTGTCTGCGGGGGGGGAAGCCGGATCTGGGCATGTGTCCTGGTCGCTGCACTAGCGCCTCCTCTGGTCGGTTGGGGCGCCTGTTCAGGGGGAAGGGGGAACTGGGGGGAATAGCGTGATCCTCCCACGCGCTGAAGCCCCTCACTGTCAGGTGAAAAGAAGCGGCTGGCGCCTCCACATGTACGGGAGGAGGCATGTGGTAGTCTGCAGCCCTCCCCGGTCGGTAGAGGGGGTGGAGCAGCAACCGGGACGGCTCGGAAGAGTGGGGGTAATTGGCAAAGTACAGTAACGTGCATGGATAAGTAGACACGTTGGTACTTGACTAACAGGTCGGACCCTTCAGTCGACTGGTTACCGTTGTCGCTTGCGGAGCGGGAGACGCGGGTTCGCGTCCCGGCTGCGGCGACGGTCTCCCGGACTGCCCCCTGTATTCGCCACCCTACAAAAGGGGGAAAAAGATCAGTTTATGACAGCTCCAGGCAGAGAAACACAAATCCTATTTTCCTTTATTTACAAGAAAAATAACTGTTGAAGCAGTTTCCCTCTCTGTGTTAGATTATTGGGATGTTATTTATGGGCAGCCTGCCAGTTCCACTCTCAAACCTTTAAAATGCAGTAGTCACTCCGCATTAAGATTCCTTACTGGATATAGTTATGGGACACACCCTTGTCCACCTAAAAAGCAGTGGTGGAATGTAACTAAGTGCATTTACTCAAGTACCGTACTTTAGTACAATTTTTAGGTACTTGTACTTTACTTGAGTATTTCCATTTTATGCCACTTTATACCTGTACTCCACTATATTTCAGAGGGAAATATTGTACTTTTTACTCCACTACATTTATGTGACGGCTTCAGTTACTAGTTACTTTGCAGTAACTTTAGTTGGTTAGTTACTTTGCAGATTTAGATTATTAATAAAAATTATAAATAAACTAATGGATTGTTGTATATTTTCACAGGCAAAGCTAGAAAGCGGTCAATAAAGTAATTAAAATTAGCTCCACCTTTACCAGCTGCAACATTAAAGTGATGAACACATTAATGTATGAATAATTATAGTCCAACAATATGATATATATGATTCTGAAATGGGCCATTCCGCATAATGAGTACTTTTACTTTTGCTACTTTAAGTATATTTTGAGGCTAATGCTTCTGTACTTTTACTTAAGTAAGAGTTTGTATGTGGGAGTTTGACTTGTAACAAAGTACTTTTACACTGTGGTATTGCTACTTATACTTATGTATCGGATCTGAATACTTCTTCCCCCACTGCTAAAACTGGCTTCCCTGTTTTTCAGTGAGGGGGGGGGGATTAGCCGTTATTTTTATTTATTGATAAAGTTATTTTTACAAAAGCTCCCCCTATCTCTCAGCCCTGCTTTCTTGGAATGCGGTAGCCATTGCACCTGCTCACAGACATGGCTCACCCTGCAGGTGCCAGAAATTCATACGGCAGTGGCTGCTGGCCAGTAGAGGGCGCTGGGGCGCCGCCCCCTTCAAATATCAAGAGATGAAAATCTACTCGAACATGTAAAATACAATTTAGTTGTATAACGCAAACAATTATGAAATAAAAGTGTTTTTCAGTCTGTGAGCACCTGTCGGCAGCCATTAAGTATTGGTTCCAAATGGTATGTGGTTGATTTCTGTCTACTTGTTGGGTGAGGGGCGCCGGCCAAATGATACCCTTAGCCCTCAAACTTGTGGCGAGCAGGTGACCCGAGGCTGCTGTCTGATTGGTTTCTTCAGATTTTCCAGGGGGCGCAGTTCTGTGCGCCCCAGACACGCCCACTTTTATCGGCGGCGAATTGGTGTTGTTTTCATGGATTTTGATCTAATGCGATTGGACAATTCTCGTGGCTGTCAATCATGTTCGCACCCACCACGACGCCTCGTCTCAGCTGTCAATCATCACCGTCTACGAACCCTGATAAAAATCTATAGGCTACATTGTCCTTCTGAATGACTCTGTGACTGTGTGGACATTAAAGCAGCTGTCAGGTGTGCTGCTGCAAGGTAAATTGTGCCCCCCCCCCCAATTTTTTTAGCAGCAGCCGCCACTGACAGTTAGGAAGATCTGCTTTTTGTTACTGTGCCCTACATACTTGGAATATGCTCCAAAAAAAACCAAAAAAAACAACACTTTAGATGACCTCATTAATACCACTGAGACAATTCCAAATTGTTATTGCTAATAATCCTTTCATTGTTCTTAATTTTTATTCATTTATTTGTCTAGTTTTCAATTCCTACACCTTTACATTTTAACAATGTTCATTTGACCCTGTTTTATTTAATTGATGTAGCCATGCATGCTTCCTTTATCGCTACCTCCTAGCTTTCTTTGATGATTGTAGCTGCGTCTGGCTTATGGTGTGTGTCTGCACCTCAGCTCCACTGTAAATGAGACTTTCCCCTCAATGTGTCTTCAGAGGATCTAAATGACTGACTGACTGACTGACTGACTGACTGACTGACTGAAGGAATGAATGAGTTGGTGACTCTGAATGACATGTTTACAAGTTTGTTCTTTCCACAGGTTTGTTTCAGAGTTTCCTGATCATCACATTTCTCAACTACATAGTTGAAGCCATGTACCGAAGGCAAGAGCGTGAAACATTTCTGCTCCTTTTAACCGACACAAACCTACCGGTTCCATTTAAGCCATGTCTTGCTGATTACATAGCAACCCACAATCTGAGACGTAAAGGTAAAATCAAGATATTTCATAACATAAGTAATGCTGTATTTTCAGGCTCATTCTGTAACCGAGTCCTATGAATGAGCGAGTGATGTTTTCCCCAGTGCAGTCAGCTTCTCTCAAGCATTTCATTTAAGCACCTTTTCTTCTTTTTTTTTTTACATAATTATCTCAGTGTTGAATGTCAAACACCGCTGAAGCATAAACGCATTCATTCTGTGCCAAGAAAATGTCAGGTCTCCCCCTGAGTTCAACAGCCTCGCTGCCCCATACCCATCAATAATTTCCCCGGGAGGTCCCCCCTTAAGAGCAGCGGGGTAACACGGAGGAGTACACTTCAGTGCTACAGCACTTTGGTAATGCAGTCTCCGGAGCTGCATGGGAAGCTGCATGACCATGAGCACTTTGGTGGTCGTTGGAGAAACATGGCTTGTTTGTGTTTCTTGTTGTCACTGAATGCAAAAATCACCTCTCAAACCCAAGTAACTGCAAGAGCGTCTGCAGTGGAAGCCTGCAGTTGGCAAAGGTATCCAAAAGAAGCTCTCGGTGTAGAGGTGTAGCTTGAATTACTTAGAAGCTACTGACCAAGGCTATGAGGCGAGCGGCCTCTTGCACAGGTCCGAATGGTTTCGATACAACGCAGAGCCTAGAGCCAATCCGTAGGGTGGTTCTGGGTTACAACAAAGACGGATGTGCCTTGCA
Organism: Lampris incognitus; assembly: GCF_029633865.1. Taxonomy (NCBI): domain Eukaryota; kingdom Metazoa; phylum Chordata; class Actinopteri; order Lampriformes; family Lampridae; genus Lampris; species Lampris incognitus. The sequence goes on from NC_079221.1 coordinate 44,172,413, forward strand.
TATGATGAACGAGTCATTTAGTGGCGGTGGGAAAGCAGCTGTCACCATGGCTGACAAGAGGCCTGTCTGTGAAAGACAGAAGTGGGTAACACTTTTATACACAAATGAAGCATTAGTTAAGTATTACTAACTACTGAATCCCTCATTTGTAAAGTATTTGTAAAGCAAGACATGCACCAACGGTTAGTGTGTTAATAAACGTTTCATAAATACTTATCAATACTGCAATTCATGAGTAATTCTTGCACAAATCTATATTTAAATAGTTTGCTAATCATGTACTTACATGAGCCTATGATCCTTAGACTTTTGTGAGTCTCACGGTACTGCTGGCCTTTCAATCTCATTGGTAAGGTGTAGATGGTCCTCATTTTAGATGAGCCCATACAAGCTACTTAACTAACAACTTGTAACTACCTGAATCAATCATGGATTGCAGTATTAATAAGTATTTATACACATCTATTAACACACCCACTAACCATTGGTGCATATCTTGCTTTACAAATGCCTTACAAATGATGAATTCAGTAGTTACTAATACTTAACTAATGCCTCGTTTGTGTAGTTGTTATAGTGTTACCCAGAAATGTAATAAATCAGTTCACAGTATAGTTTTCCATCTGACAGAAGGCTGTTCAGAAGTCGAAACACTATTGCCAGATGACCAGCAACACATATTTCCACTTGTCTAAAATTTGCAAGTAACTTAGTTTAAATTCTGATTGTCCATCATCCATTATCTAAGCCGCTTATCCCAACCGGGGTCACAGGATGCTGGAGGCTATCCCAGCAGTCATTGGATGGCTGGCGGTGAGACACCTGTACAGGCCGCCAGTCTATCACAGGGCTTAATCTTATCATTTTATAATCAATTTTAGAATTTTGATTATTCATTCATTCAGTCATTCATTCATCAGCCGCCTCTCTGGGGTCGGGTCGCGGTGGCAGCAAGCTAAGTAGGGCACTCCAGACATCCCTCTCCCCAGCAACGCCCTCCAGCTCCTCCTGGGGGATCCCAAGGTGTTCCCAGGCCAGATTGGACATGGAGTCCCTTCAGTGAGTTCTGGGTCTACCCCGGGGTCTCCTGGAAAACCTCCAAAGGAAGGCGCCCAGGAGGCATCCTAATCAGGTGCCCGAACCACCTCAACTGGCTCCTTTCGACGCGAAGGAGCAGCGGCTCTACTCCGAGCTCCCCCCGGATGTCCGAGCTCCTCACCCTATCTCTAAGGCTGAGCCCAGACACCCTACGGAGGACACTCATTTCAACCGCTTGTATCCGTGATCTCACCCTTTCTGGTCACTACCCAAAGTTCATGACCATAGGTGAGGGTTGGAATGAAGACTGACTGGTAAATTGAGAGCTTTGCCTTCCGGCTCAGCTCCCTCTTCACCACAACGGTCCTGTACAACGTCCACATTACTGTTGATGCTGCACCAATCCACCTGTCAATCTCCCGCTCCACCCTGCCCTCACCCGTGAACAAGACCCCCAGATACCTGAACTCCTTCACTTGAGGCAACAACTCATCCAAAACCCGGAATTAATTAATTTTGATTATAGCTCTTTATATTTTGATCAGATGAAACACAGACAAAAAGATGAAGAGGGCGTCTTACCTCGCAAAACACTGGAAGGCCGCCTATGCGGTCTTCTAGACCAAACACTCACGTGCTTGTTTCAAATCAACTCACCTGTTGAATGCAGCACAGATGAATAATACAATTATGTAAAAGAAAATTAAACGTGTATTTTTTTTCCCCTGAATTCCTGACTACTAATTGGTTTATCTGGCCCTCTATGACTCCAGTGTGCACATCCAATAGCAAAGGGGCACAAAATATGAAAAGTCGTTTGTGAAGGGAAAGAAGGTGTCTGGCTCAAACAATTTTCATATCCCTGGAGAGAGGGAGCCTTTGTCAGAGTGGGAAACAGAAGGAAAAAAAAAGAAGTGGAGAAATGAATGAGTGGGAGAGGAGTTTCAGCCTTGGGTGAAACGGTGGAGGCCGGTGGCTCTGAAAGCATCCGAATACTCCTTCGCCTGTCCACTGTGTTCGCTGAAAATGGCCACAACCGTCACTGATAGACCGGGTACTTTACCAGCGAGCTGCACTGACGCAGAGGTGAATAAATACTCTTTAAGAAGCCTCTAGAAAGTGTCTCGGAACAGATTTCTGGCACTCTAGTACACCTGAATAACAAAACGTTCATTTAGCAATTTGCCAATCATTAATAACGCGGGCGAAGTATTAAATATGACTCAGAGGCAGACCAAGACAGCAGCTCGGGTAAGAAATGTGTTTCAAATATTTGCTCTTTTTAACGGTGTGTCATATTTTGTGCCACGTTTTATATTCAAGCGGGGTTCTGACCGGATCTGACGGTGTTAGCGGTGGAAATTAAGCAGAGAATAGGAACTCGGTAGGGCGAGAGTCGAGGTCAAGTGGCCTCCTTGCTACTTGGTGTACCAACAGGCCTCTGTGTATGTAGTCAGTATGGGTGTCCAAGTTCAGGGCTTCATATTTACAGTATCTCACAGCCTTTACGTCATCAATTAAACCTGACTGACGCCGAGCATACGGCAATCATTGAGAATATGGTTTATTTAGTGTGGTTGTGCCTTCGAGCACGCGCACCCCCGAGACAACCGTTATTTACAGCACCTGGCCGGGAAGCAAGTAAAATAGCTCAATAAGCAGTTGCTATGCCCGCGTTATACCGCTCGTATTTTGTTTCCTATGTCAAGGCAGAGTAAGGCTAACATAACTCTTCCCCCTGCTATATAACAGGGACACCCTCGGAGCTGAGAGAACCATCAACTACGAGCTGCTCAACACTCGTAACTGCTGCTGCGATGAGCGGGACGTCTCCGGGGTCGAGGCAGATGACGTATTGACAGTGGCGCCCCCAAGGGGTGGCCAGGGGTGGCCACCCTGATACTATCCCTGCCCCCCCCGCCCCCCCCCCCAGCCACGAGTCGCATATGCAGAATATGCTTCTGATTAATCATAATATGCTTCTATCTGATATTTTACATTAGGTGCTGTTCATTTAAATCAATAATGTAGATTTTTCTTAACTTCCATATTGACAGTTTTCCACTAGCCTATACAGTATACTACAACAGCATCATAGAATTCCCGAAATTCAGTCATGGCTTTTGGTTTTGGTGTGCCACCCCAAGATTTTCAGTGGCCCCATTTGGCCCCCCCTACGAAAAATTTCTGGGGGCGCCACTGCGTATTAAACGCGTGGCTTACAGGACGGACGAGAGGGCATCACGGCACCAACATACCAGCCACGTCACACGACATTAATTTTTTTAGATAACTCAGGGTTAATCTGCTCGCCCTGATGCCACCCGGTCTCCAGTACGAATACTGGTGTGGCGTGCAAATTGAACGCGAGTAGAAGAGGCCCCCTCGAGCCGAGGCCCTCGGCCTCCAAAGTGCACGTATCACCGCGGTCTGTGCAGAAACGGCAAGGGAGCAGTGATTAAGTCTAGAAGTCGGCAGGCTTATTCTGCCAGGAGTTTTCAAATTGCCACACCACTCGTTTAGGCAGAAATACCACTTTGAGAGATGAAATGCAAAAGAGTACATCCCCCCCCACCACCCCCCTCAACAGCTATATGTTCAAAGTTCAGAGGTTGACATCTCCAAACTCTGTGGCTGGGGGGGGGGGGTGTCAGATATAAAAAAAGAAGGTGTTATCCCTGTGCAATACGGCTGTAATTATCTTCACCCGGTGTCCTCCTGCACAATAAGTTCTCTGGCCCGGCGACATGGCGCCACGGTAATGGCTCCGGAATAATTTTCACCTTCGCCACAGGCATGCTGAGAATTCAAATTCTGCTCACACGAAGAAAGTCACAGCACAGATTGGCTCCCAGATTAGCTCTTTATCCCAAATGTCTCCCTGCAACCTGCAAGGGCACCAGTCAGAATATATATATATATATATACACTGACGAACCAAAACATTATGACCACTCACAGGCCAACCGAATAACGCCGGTTATCTCCAAACGAGGGCCACGTGTCAAGTTCTGGGAAGATTAGATGGTAAGCAAACAGTCCGTTTCCATAGTCAATGTGTCGGGTGCAGGAGTAAAGCCCTGGGTGACTGACCGTGTCTCTGAAACGGCGAGGATGTGGGGTGCTCCTGGTCAGCAGTGGCGAGTACCTACCGACAGTGGTCCGAGGAGGGACAAACCGCAAACCAGCGACAGGGTGTTGGGCACCCAAGGCCTCATCGATGCGCGAGGGCAATGAAGGTTATCCCATCCGGTCCGAACCGACAGAAGTTCTACTGGGGCACAAGTCACAGAACATTTGCATGATGGTTACGGGAGGAATGTGTCAGCACACACAATGCCTGACGGTCCTAGGCCCGCCCACTTTTCACCAGGCCCACCCTACAATTTTCCTACCCCAAAAAATATGTTATATATATTATTTTTTACAAATTTTCATTTAGTCATAAATGATTCGAAATCAGCCAATGATCGCATGATTTTGTGCTAAAAATAGTTTTTACAAACATAATTTTATATGTTGATGTTCAAGCAAGTTCATGAGACAGGGCCGTTGATTGGGCTGTGGTTGCTTGGTCACAGACCTGTTGCGCCCTCTATTGGTGGGTCAGTGATATAATTATAGTTCAAAATGGTCACTCACTGGCTTTCAACGTTGGCAAGTGATGGCACCGCTGCTGTTCAAGCAACATATATTTTGCACTGAGTAATTTTTAACATTTTGGCTCATTTTGTCAACGCTGCATGAATTATGAGGTTTTTTTTGTGATTACGTTTGTTATTCTATCCAGCTCGATTTTGGTCTCAACATGCACCAAATTGATGCATTTAAATGATCAATATTGAAAATTTTTCTTCCGGGGGAGCATGCCCCCGGACCCCCCTAGGGAATTCCAGGCCCATCCATAATTGGCCTGGCCCACCCAAAACTGACATCCTGGAGCCGTGCCTGGAAACAAAACACTGTCCGCCACTAAAAGCAAATACGCGAGCATCAGAAACTGGAGCTTGGGGCAGTGGGTTACTTGGTCCAATGAGTTCTGTTTTCCTTTCTTTTTTTCTAAATTCCATTTCTGATTTCTCCCAATTTAGTGGCCAATCGATCCCTATTTTAGTCGAAACTCCCACCCTCATACTGCATGCATTCACTAGCTGCATCTCTCCGGCCGGCAGTCTCGAAGGAGGCGCCTCGCCATTTTCGTGACGAGGCGACTCCAGGCCAAACCACTGTTTTTTCTGACACACACAGAGACGCGTTTATGTGACGGACACAAGCCGACTCCGCCCCCCTCCCGAAGACAGCGTTGCTAATTACTGCTGCTTCGTCGAGTCCGGCCATAGTTAGATCTGACGAGACCGGGGCGCGAATCCCCGGTCCCCAGTGAGCAACTGCATCGACACAAAGCCGATGCTTAGACCGCTACACCACCACGGACACCTGAGTCCCGCCTTCTTTTAAATCACCTGGATGGCTGTGTACATGTGCACCATTTACCTGGGGAAGTGATGGCACCAGGATGCAGTGTGGGGAGACAACAGGCCGGTGGAGGGAGTGTGACGCTCTGGGCAATGTTCTGCTGGGAAACTTTGGGTCCGGCCACTCAAGTGGACATCATGTGCCACCTACATCAACATCGTTGCAGACCAGATACACCCCTTCATGGCAATGGGATTCCCTGAAGGCACAGTGGTCTCTCTCAGCAGGATAACACACCCTGCCAGAAGGCACACGTTGCTCAGGAATGGTTTGAGGAACACGATGATTAAAGGTTTTGCCCTGGCCTGCAAAGTTCCCCAGATCTCAATCTGATTGAACATCTGTGGGATGTGCTGGACCGACAAGACTGATCCACAGCGGCTCCTCCTCACAACTTACAGGACTTAAAGGATCTGCTGTTAATGTCTTGGTGTCAGATACTACAGAACACCGTCCTGTAGGGTCCATGCCTTGGCGGGTCGGCACTGTTTAGGCAGCACACAGAAGACCAACAGCATATTAGGGGGGTACTCATAATGTTTTAGCTCATCAGTGTATACCCTTCTATATGTATGTGAATGTGTGTGTATACACACACACACACACATATATATTATACATATACAGACACACACATACATATATACACACACACACACGTATATATATATATATATATATATATATATATATATATGGACAAATCCTGTGGAATGACAAGACCATACCGGATCGGTCGAGGCCCAGCTTAACAACGGCCTCCATCGTTGCTGTGCTCTCACAGGGTACTGATGGAAACCATAAAACCCGCTGCGGCGACCCCTGAGAAAGAGGGAACAAACAGAAAGAGGAAGAAGAAGAGGGAACATGTGACATCAGCGGAGATGTCGGACGATTTAATACGTTCGGATTTCAAAGACATTTTTGAACCCTGTAGTTTCATGGCACATCATATTGAACAGACTCTCTTTTATACACAGAAGACTTTTCCCCCCCCCTTACCTACTGAATATTTTCAATTTTTATTTTTAGCGGGTAGCTGTTTGTAGGGAAGTGTGGAGTTAATTACACAACTCAGTGGCTTTGGTGTGTGCCTCATGGTTTCTTATTAGGAAATCTATGGTGCCTGCATTGCATGCTTACAAAGTAATTTGTTTACTGGGCTTAATTTGGTTTCATGTAATATTTATTCTAGCCAGAGGTTAATCATCCTATATATGTGCTGTTCAGAAAGCTTTTACATTAGGTGTTGCAAATTATGATAAATCTGTTATTTATAAACTACTGGCTATAGTCCCACAAGGATATATATAAACTTAATGCGCCCGGGCTGACAAAACAGTCAACATTGATAAACCTAAGAAATGAAAATATAGTGCTCCTGGCAGTAGATAAGCTCTGCACATTATCCTCTACAGGACACGATCAGAGGGGAAGATTAGTGTATTGCACTGCGAGACGTCTGTCCTTCTGCACCTCTATGACATTAATCTACCTCTAATCACCACAGTGTCCACTGCACCGTCTTTCTCAGCTGTCATCCACCCGTTATAGTCTTCTTCTCAGGCTGAAACAAGTGTCTGACTCGAAATGTTCCACTTTCTGCTCACTACGCTTTCAAATTTGCCACCCGCTCCACAGAGAATGTGTCTCAACCGCTTTGGTCAAAGTGGTTTCTTTGACACATGTGCAAATGCACACCTCCACATTATCAAGATATGCAACTCACCAGTTTTAATGTGGCAGCCCAGAGCCAAAACAGCTGAGGGGCCCTTCACGCTTCCGCAACAGAACCTGTCCAACTTTTAGCCTTATCCATCCATCCATTACCCACACTGCTTATTCTACTCAGGGTCGCAGGGGTGATGGAGCCTATCCAAGCAGTCATTGGCGGCAGGCGGGAGACACCCTGTACAGGCCGCCAGGCCATCACAAGGGCCCCCCCACCCCCACACCTAGGGACAATTTAGTATGGCCGATTCACCTGACCTACATGTCTTTGGATTATGGGAGGAAACTGGAGCACAAAACCCACGGAGACACGGGGAGAACGCAAAAACTCCACACAGAGGACAACCTGGGATGACCCCCACAGCTGGACTACCCCCGGGGCTCGAACCCAGGACCTGCTGTGAGGTGACCACGCTAACCACTGTGCTACCATGCCGCTATATATATATATATATACACGTATATATCTCTTTTGCCTTTCAGGAAGAACAATAATCCATCATTATTGTGGGTTTCCTTATGTACTGAATATCATCCCCTTGTTCTCCGTTGTGGCCTTCCTGTTAGAGCATAATTATGCACTACAGAGTTGTAAAGAACGAGCTCCTTCTCGGGAGATAGAGAGCAGGTCATCTGGTAACTGGAGGGTTGCCGGTTCGATCATCGGCTCCTCCTTGCAAAAACGTCGGGGTGTCCATGAGCAAGACACCTGACCCCTAACTGCCCCTGCCTGATGAGCTGGTCGTTACCTTTCATGGTTGACATCGCTGTCGGTGTATGAGTGTGTGTGTACGTGGGTAAATGTGAGGCATTCATTGATTGTGAAGCATTTTAAAAGTGTTTTTTGCAGCTACAAAAGTGTTATATAAATGCAATCCATTTACCATTTACCTTCTGATTTCTGCAAGTCAGAGACATTCTCAGAGCACCATTTCACACCAAGTTCCAGGGCTGTCATATCATTCATCCATCAGATTCATGGTAGAAATAGAGTTAAGGCCAGGTTTATGGTCCAACATATCAAATGTTAATCGCACTAGATATACGGACATGCACTTATGTATTTTTAGCTCAGCCTTGGCAGCTATGAGGACTCTGCATAGGATATGCAAATTCATTCCTACGAGAAACACTGACGCAGGGGGGGATAGAGTATTTAAAAGCACGAGGCCTGACTTTTTTAGCCACCCTCTTTGTGGTTTCGCCAAATATTGTTACTAATGAAACTACAATCGATGATTTCAATAAATAAGCACTTTCACTGACAGCCATGGTCATTTTCAAAGCTGTTAAACGGGAATTGTAGTTGCTCTTGGTGCTAGATTTATTTGAGATGAAAAGGTAGAGAATTCAAGGATGGTCGTAGATGGGTGTAGACCACGGAGTCCTGGCCTGACGATTTTAGCACAACACAGAAAAGCTAACACTCTTTCAAGGATGAGGAAGTGCACTTCCTTGATAGGGAGGAACTCTGGTTTGAACAGGGAGTCAAAGAGGCCATATATGTGAAGAGGGAACGACTATCATTGAACCGAGTGGGGGCCTAAGAGTACATCTGTCACCATCTTACAATGCTGTGATTTTAACTATTCCCCAGTCCTCTGTGAATAGTACACGTGGCCTTTGTAACGCTAGTTAATGGTCACGGTAATTTGTATATGAAGCTGATCATTTTTCTTGGTCGTTATGTCACTGTATTGTTTATAAGGGTGGAGCGACCTGCAGTCAGTTGAAATTGAAGAAGTTACTTAGATGAGTCATGGAACATTTCTCTCGATAATCGTTGTGCCCAGATGAACTGATTCAACTCTCTGTGATTTGGTTAATTTTGTCCTTTGCAGGGCTTTACTCCATTACTCCATCACAGGACACCCAGAGAAAACCGCACACTCAAAATCACACCTGTTGCCATTGTAGGGTCTCCAATTCACATGGCTGCATATCTTCGGATGGAGGTAAGAAACTGGAGTATCTAGGGGGGGAACCTTGGGTGAAACAGCATTGACAGTGCTATTTTCAGCTGTTCGTGCTGGTTCTGTCTGTCTGTCAATCCTGACATATGTGCTGATGCTACTAAATCCAACAGAGCCATTGTTAATGTTATTATCTGTAGCTGTGTTCATACTGCTATTAGCAGAGGCACCTGGTGTTGCCCGGGGAAAATGTTCTCACCAAAACGATCTGATCTTTACGATTTAATCGACGATGAAATATAGGGTAATTTATGATATGATACGTGTGATAAACGACTGTCGAATAAACGAATCTTATTAACGAAAATGATCAAATGTCATAATTTTCAATCCATTCATCAAGCTTCTTTGCCAATGTGTGTATTAATCGCTCAGTGCTCAAGCGCCTCAGGGTAAACCACGTTACATGTCTTGTGGCAACAAAAAATTGTCACGTGCTTTGTGATAAGTAAGTTGAGTGTTCACCACTCTTACTCTTGCAACCTTGAATCCAGGGTGACGATCTGCACTAATAACCCTGGTATCGAGGCTGAAAAATTCCTTTGATTGATATGATGTAACAACGTATGGCATCGAATATTAAAAAGACGCTACATTTTGCCACCAAATTTCGCAAATAAATCAAAAACGTTTACTTGGTTTTTGAAATATTTTTTTTTAACTGTGCAATCCTTGGAAAGTGCTGATTCTAAAGATACCTTTCTTTTTGTTCTGCAATGAGTATTTCTGGAGTTTTAAGCGAACATACAAACATGCACTCTTGAGTGTGTGTGTGTATATAGTCATCTATATATATCTATATATATATGTGTGTGTGTGTGTGTGTGTGTGTGCTCTGGTACTGACAGGAACCTGTCATGATCCGCTCAAGACCCTAGGGCATGTTTTATGTGGGGGGTTTTCCCCCAGTGTTTCCTGTTTTATTTTGGTGTTATTTGTCTCTCATGTCAGATGTCTCTTCCTGTCAAGTTTTCCGCCTTTGTGATTACCGGTCCCACCCTAATGTGTCCCACCTCTGTGTCATTGTCTCCCCCATGTGTTGTAGTTAAGCCATGTATTTTCTCCCTCATGTTGCCAGTTCGTCTTTACCCCCGTGTGAGCGTTCCAGCATTATTTTCTTGTCTTCCCAGCAGAGGTGGTTTCTATAAGACAACAGGTGAAGCAGTGCTTCACCAAAAAAAACAAAAACATAACATACATTTCACATAAGACATCTTTTTTAGATGCCAATGTAACATCCCTGGAACAGGGGAAGACATTAATACACGACAGCTGCTGGCTCTTCATCAGCTGTATTAATCGTATTAATGACCAAAAATACAAATCCCAACCTAAAACGATACTATTTAGTTAGCGCGCCTGCAAATATAACACACAAATGCAGACATGCACAAAAGTATACGTTCACACGCGTGCACACACGCGGCGGGAGCGAAGGCGTGTGCGGTGCATGTCTCGATCACGCGCCAACCTCATGCACACACCACGTATTCTGCACCAGCAGCAGCCACGATCACGTGCTCATGTCACGCACACAGCATGCACTCGGCGCCGGTAACATACACTTCCAAACACTGTGCTCAACAAAACACACCTCGACATATTAATATCTACACACCGTCTTCTGAGAACATGCCAAAGCCAACAAACAATCACCGCCACTTCACATTGGTCACACGCTAGCTAACCCCTATGCTAGCGATGTACTATTAACTATTCTGGCAACACTTGTCTTAGACATACGAAATAAATAGGCAAATAAATACAGAGGTAAATTCAGCCTCATTCTGATCAGTGTTAGCAGAAGGCTATGAAAGGGAGTCAGTCTTGGACTAGCTTTCAGAAATCCTGACAGAACGGTACAGACAACCATTAATTTAGCATAGCTTGGAAGACCTGTGAGTTCTTGTACCATTTCATCATTCTCTTTAAATGCCTCTTCTTTAAAAGAAAGCAGATCAACTTTGTCCTTTAGACCAGTGTTTCTCAACCGGGGGCCCGCGGACCCCTAGTGGTCCGTGGTGTAATTGCAAGGGGTCCGTGAAAATAAAATGTCTTTAAAAAAAGATCCTATTGTGGTGGACACGTATTGGGGACAGAATTCAACCCAGGAACTAAGGGTTAAGTCATGGTTGCCCTGGCAGGTTAACGCAGGGTTAAGTTATGGTTGTCCAGCCAGTTTTCTGATTATTCTTGCCACCTCCGCTCAGTCGAGCTGTGGGTTTTTGTTTGTCTCGCTGATTTACCGTGGATTAAAGAAAGTTGCCTACACGGCTAAAGTGTGAACCTACGGTCTTCTCCGTTACTTCGGCTCTACACTGGTGACCCCGACGTCGGTTTTCGGATAAGTTTTCTGAAACCACACACATTATGGCTACGAACGCCGTTGCAATTAAACTGCCGGAGTTTTGGGAGTCTTCCGCGGCTACATGGTTCGCGCAGGCTGAGGCACAGTTCGCGCTCAGAGACATAACAGCAGACGAGACCAGGTACTACTACGTAGTGGCAGCGCTGGGGGGCGCTACGGCTTCCAGGATAAGCGGTTTCATAACCAACCCACCGGCCGATGGTAAATACGCCGCACTTAAACATCTCCCCCTTGAAACTTTTGAACTGTCAGCAACGGAGAGAGCACGTCGCCTCTTCGCAATTCAGGGCTTGGGAGATGGCAAACCATCGGAGCTAATGAGCAGGATGTTAAACCTACTGGGTCAAGAAAAGCCATGTTTCCTGTTTATGGAGCTGTTTCTGCGCAACATGCCGCCCCACGTCCAGACTGCGCTCGCTAACTCCACCATCACTGATCCCCGTGAGCTGGCAAAGGAGGCTGACCGATTCTTCGTCGCTACACAACGTTCCTCCCATGCCGGGGTGCTGGCTCCTACCTTCACCGGCCCCCCGCCGACATCGCGGGCGTGGCCCGACGGTGGCGCCACAGCATCAGACCGCTACAAGCCCTCTGGACTCTGTCTGTACCACGCTCGATTTGGTGTGAAAGCTAAACGGTGCCGTTCCCCCTGCAACTACAGGCCGACGGGAAACGAGAGGGCCAACACTCAGTAGTGGCCATGAGTGTTGGCGATACGAGCAGGCTACTCTTCATCCTCGACACCATCTCCGGTCGGCGATTTCTTTGTGACACGGGCGCACAGAGAAGCGTGCTCCCTGCTACTGACGTCGACATCATGGGCGGGGAGCGGGGCCCCCAGTTGGCGACGGCTGACGGCAGCCCTATCCACACCTACGGCGTGCGGTCTGTAGAACTGTGTTTTGGTGGACAACGTTTCACGTGGGAGTTCGTCATGGCCAATGTAACGCTTCCCCTCCTCGGAGCTGATTTTTTGTGCGCTTACGGTTTGCTAGTGGACATTCAGAACAGCCGTCTGGTCGATGCCTTAACCTTCTCCTCCTTCGCATGTACGCGGAGGGAAGCGGCCTATGCAGGTCTAGCCAACTCTCTCTCAGAGGCAGACAAGTTCACCCGCCTCCTCGCTGAGTTCCCTGACCTCACCCAGCCTACCTTCTCTGCACCCACCGCTAAGCATGGGGTGGAGCATCACATTGCTACGAAGGGGCCCCCGGTCTACGCCAGAGCCAGGCGTCTCGACCCCGCCAAACTCGCCATTGCCAAGTCTGAGTTCGAGCACCTGGAACGCATGGGGATCATCCGCCGCTCTGACAGCCCGTGGGCGTCCCCACTCCACATCGTCGCTAAGCCTGATGGAGGTTGGCGTCCATGCGGGGACTACCGCCGACTAAATGACGCCACCACGCCTGACCGCTATCCTGTCCCGCATATCCAGGACTTTTCTGCAAACCTGTCTGGCAAATGCGTCTTCTCAAAAGTCGACCTGGTCCGTGGTTATCATCAAGTTCCCGTGCACCCCTCAGACATCCCCAAGACAGCGGTGACAACCCCATTCGGCCTATTTGAATTCCTACGAATGCCATTTGGACTCAAAAACGCAGCCCAGTCCTTTCAGCGGCTGATGGATTCAGTGCTCCGTGGCCTTCCTTTCATCTTCGTCTATTTGGACGACATACTCATCGCCAGCGCCTCCGAGGAAGAACACCTGTCCCATCTTCATGCCCTCTTCACACGCCTCAGCCAGCATGGGCTGATCGTCAACCCGGCGAAGTGCCGGTTCGGGCTGACAGCCATTGATTTCCTCGGGCACCGCATCACTGGGGACGGGGCAGTCCCCCTGCCCTCAAAGGTGGAAGCGGTGGCGGCCTTTCCGCGCCCCCAAACAGCTCGTGCGCTCAGGGAGTTCATCGGGATGGTGACATTCTACCACCGCTTCATTCCTCGAGCCGCCTTTATCATCCGGCCACTGTACGAGGCGCTGAAAGGCATGTCCCCCAACCAGGCGGTCGACTGGACAGCAGAGCGGGACCGTGCGTTCACCGAGACTAAAGCTGCGCTCTCCCAGGCTACCCTGCTAGCGCATCCTTCACCTACAGCGCCTATTTCCATAACCACGGATGCATCGGACTATGCTGTTGGTGCGGTTCACGAACAGTGGGTGGGGGGGGCTTGGCAGCCTTTGGCCTTTTTCAGTCGCCATCTTACACCCCGAGAGCGCAAGTATAGTACTTTTGACAGGGAACTCCTCGGTCTCTGGCTCGCCGTCCGGCATTTCCGTTTCCTGCTAGAGGGCCGCGAGTTTACTGCGTACGTGGACCACAAGCCCCTCACGTTTGCCATGTCCAAGACGGCCGAGCCATGGTCCGCTCGCCAGCAGCGACAACTCTCCTACATTTCGGAATTCACTACCGACATCCAGCACGTCGCTGGTAAGTCTAACCAGGTAGCTGACTGCCTGTCTAGGGCAGTGATTGGAGCGGTCCACCTAGGCCTTGACTATGCACAGATGGCTGCTGACCAGGCCACGGACCCGAGCATCCTCCGTCTCCGGGCCTCCGACACGGGGCTCCGCCTGCAGGACGTTCCTTTCAGCGACACAGGTGTCACCCTCCTGTGTGACGTCTCCACAGGACAGCCCAGGCCCATCGTCCCGCACAGCTGGAGACGCCCCGTATTTGAAGCTGTGCACGGCCTCTCTCATCCAGGCGGTAAGCCATCCGTGCGCCTGACCTCTGCTAAGTTTGTGTGGGAGGGACTTAAGAGAGACGTGAAAGCGTGGGCCGACTCGTGTGTTGCCTGTCAGCGGGCTAAGATACACCGCCACATTAAGGCGCCCCTGGAACGCTTCGCAGTGCCGGAGAGACGATTTGACCATGTCCACGTCGACCTGGTTGGTCCCCTACCCCCCTCCCATGGGTTCACCTAGCTCTTCACTGTGGTGGACAGGACTACGCGCTGGCCTGAAGCTGTTCCCCTGGCATCCACGACGTCTGCTGATGTGGCCCGGGCTTTTATTGGGTCGTGGGTCTCACGTTTCGGTACGCCTTCCGACCTTTCATCTGACCGTGGGCCACAGTTTACCTCAGAGCTATGGAATGCTGTGGGTGAGGCTCTGGGCGTCAAGCTTCATCGCACTACCGCCTACCACCCTCAGGCGAACGGCCTATGTGAGCGCTTCCACCGGTCCATGAAGGCTGCGCTTCGGGCTACTCTCAAGGACTGCAACTGGGTCGACAAGCTCCCATGGGTCATGCTGGGCCTGCGGACCGCCCCGAAGGAAGACCTACAAGCCTCCTCTGCGGAGCTGGTGTACGGCACGCCGCTGCGAGTCCCAGGCGATTTCATGCCCAATGCAACGCGTCCCTGGTCAGCTGTGGACCAACGAGCCTCCTTGCTGGACGGGGTCAGAGCTTTCACACCCGTCCCTACCGCCCAACACGGCGCTCCGGTGTCCCAGGTGCCCCCAGGTCTGCAGTCAGCGGACTACGTGTTCATCCGTCACGACGCACACCGCCCCCCTCTGCAACCCCCTTATGACGGCCCCTTCCGCGTCCTGGAACGGGGAACTAAGCACCTGGTGGTGGATTTTGGGGGCACGGCCGAGCATGTTTCAGTGGACCGAGTTAAACCCGCACACCTGGACTTGACGCAGCCGTTGGAGTTAGCCCAACCTCCTCGTCGCGGTCGTCCCCCGGCTCCGCCTCCTCCCCCCGTGGAGGCCCGAGCTGCCTCTTCTGCTCCTCAGGCCGACCTCCACAGGCCCGCGTCAATGCCTCCCACAGACACTCCGGCCCCTGTTATCCGGAGCCGCCGCGGACGGGCTGTCGTCCCCCCGCGCCTGCCTGACTTCGATTACTAGGGCGAATTCTGGGGGGGGTCATGTGGTGGACACGTATTGGGGACAGAATTCACCCCAGGAACTAAGGGTTAAGTCAGGGTTGCCCTGGCAGGTTAACGCAGGGTTAAGTTATGGTTGTCCAGCCAGTTTTCTGATTATTCTTGCCACCTCCGCTCAGTCGAGCTGTGGGTTTTTGTTTGTCTCGCTGATTTACCGTGGATTAAAGAAAGTTGCCTACACGGCTAAAGTGTGAACCTACGGTCTTCTCCGTTACTTCGGCTCTACACTATGACATTTATAGAAATAGGATTATTTTACTCAAATGTGACTGAGACCTTTATCTACCTAGACTATAAAGGGTAACAGGACTTTTTTCTCTAATTACATCTGTTTCACAAGTGTAATTTATTGTATTTTAATAAGAGATCTCGCTCCCGTTTGCATTGTTAAAAGTTACTGCATAAGAATTCTGTTGTTACATATATCTGAAAGTTACTGAATACATATTCTGTTTTGTTACATATATCTGAAAGTTACTGAATACATATTCTGTTTTGTTACATATATCTGAAAGTTACTGCATAAGAATTCTGTTTTGTTACATATATCTAAGTTACAACTGAAAGCTCTTATTTTTGCCCCAAAGAGTGAATAAATGCTATAATGCAATTTAAAATGCAGTTTCTACTGTTTCTATAAAATTGCGACCCCCCTCCCCCAAGATCAGGTGGAGGGGTCCTCAGGGTAGATCAAAAATACGCAGGGGGTCCAGGACCCCAAAAAGGTTGAGAACCACTGCTTTAGACTATGAACCTCTGCTCTAAGTCGAGCACACTCATTTGTTAACGCTTTGACTGTAGCTTTGCAGACTGCTTTTGAGCATGGTTCCATGATGCCTGGGCTATGAAGTGGCTTGAGAGTAATTGTGCTCACAGTCTGCCTGTACTCCCATGGTGTTGTCGGTGTCATCGCTGGTGCTGGAAGGGGTCACAGTCTCATGGTCAGTGTCACTGCTAGGGGCCAAAGTCTCAGTCCTTTTCCATTTCATCTGCTGGGTATGCTCAAACCTACTGTTGGCGTAGATTTTTTTCCTGTGGCTGCCCAGCTGAAGTGTGTGCAAACAGGCTGGGTACATAATCAGGGCTCATGGGGTTGTCCCCCCCCCCCCCAAGCAGACAGAGGCAATAATGGTAGAATATTACATCATGTGTGCATACCATCAAGATATTGACCAACCTGAGCAAGGTAATTTCCCTTTCATCTTTTTCTCTCGGACAATTTTTCTCTCTTATTCACCTTTATGCTGCAGGTAAGTACTGTGACGTGTATTTAACAAGAAGGGGGATCTCAGCGCGCATCTGCTGATGGGCAATCCGGTGCTTCTCAGTGAGGACAAGCATCAAGGTAGAGAGGAACACTGGAGCAACCCTGGCAGTTGAAGCCTTTTTATCAAGGTGCAAATGAAAGAAGGTGCTGAAAAGCGAGCTAAATTATTGTAGCGAATTCGGGGGACAACGCAACCACAGGAACTGCCGCGGCCGGGAAGCGAACCCGTATCGCCCGCACCGCAGGAGACATCGCTAACCGCTCGACTAAAGGGTCGGACCTGCCAGCCAGCGGCCAGCGCGTCTTCTTATCCATGCACGTTACAATATATAAACAATAATTAGGTAAGTTAGAGGCAAACGCAACTTACCGGTGACAAAGTGTTGACTGCACAATCTGGAGTTAGAAGTTGGCTGCCAGTGGTCCCTTCTGATTGAAGCCAGCCATTTATTCCGCCGATCCAGCTCCTTTGGGATTGAATAAAATTCTAGTCCGGGGTTTCTCTTGACGACTGTCGTTACAGCCAACAGCACAACATATCCCGGGCATACTGTATGAACCTTTTTCGCGTCTGGAGACTCTAGAAGCACAACTAGTCTACTCTGGCAGCAGTGGTTGTGCAGCTGTGATCCGGACACAAAAATGGTGGCGCTAAAACACAGTGACGTCACAGGGTACCTTAGCGATTGCTATAGTAGTTTTTGGTGGGGTCCGCGGTGGCGTAGCGGTCTAAGCATCGGCTTTGTGTCGATGCAGTTGCCCACTGGGGACTGGGGTTCGCGCCCCGGTCTCGTCAGATCCGACTATGGCCGGATTCGATGAAGCAGCAATAATTGGCAACGCTGTCTCCGGGAGGGGGGCGGAGTCGGTTTGTGCTCGTCACGTGAATGTGTGTCGGAAAAAGCAGTGGTTCGGCCTGGATCCGCCTTGTCACGAAAAGTGGCGAGGAGTCTCCTTCGAGACTGCCGGCCGGAGAGATGCAGTTGGCGAACGCATGCAGTACGAGGGTGGGTGTATTGGTTGGCTAAAATAACCATAAATGATTCAACGCAGAAGAGCCGTTTAACATGCTTTATTCGCGCTCCACTAGGCACTGCCGTAAATCAGTTTATGGTCACTGTCGCAATAATGTAAACTAACCTACGACAGATCATCCTTCAAAACATGCAGTTTTCAGATGTAAACACTGATGTCATAACGAACAGGTTAACTTTTTTGGGGGGCGGGGGAATCATAAAAAAACATAATACATCCCACTCTCTCCCTCTTGTCTTTTTTTTTTTGGTTGTATTTTTGTAACAAAAATCCATAGCCCCGCCCCCCCCCCACCCCAACGCCCTGGGCTCCCCAAAGCCCTTATAACACAAAGGCATGATCTGTAAAACACAACTACAAGTCAAGCAGCTCAGGAGGCCTGACAGTCTGCTTAGACCGCTGCATTTGATGCATCCAGTTTAGAGAAGTAATGAGCACCAGCCATTTCACTGGCTATTTCTTCACGTTTTGGAATTTGGAAATGTTCCCGTTTGATGCAGGCATTGAGGTCTTTTGGGTCCATGCATATACACAGCTCACCATTCTTTTTTCTCACACACACCAGTGAATTGACCCAGCCAGTTGGCTCATCGGTTTTCTTTATCACCCCCAAAGCGACTATTCTTTCCACTCCTTTTTGAGGCCGTCACACATGGGAACAGGAACCCGTCTTGGGGCATGAACCACAGGTCGTGCATTATCAGTGGGTGTAATTGGGTGAACAAATGGCAAGGTACCGAATCCAGTAAAGACATTGTCATATCGGCTAACAATCTCCTCAGAAATACTGCTTGGGTCCGTTAGAGCATACACACGCTTAACCAGGCCCAGGTCCTCGCATGCTTTTGTCTCCGAGCAATGAATCATGACCCTCCGGAACAATAATAAATGGGAGTGATCTGCATTTGTCTTTCACCTTGACAGTGAGTTTGCAGGTGCCATGTGTCTGAATGGCCTGTCCATTGTATGCTTTCAAAGCAATTTCAGACTTTGCTACAGTGGGTCTCCAGCCCAAACTATCAAAGTCCACAATATTAATCAAATTGGCTTTAGCACCCATGTCCAGTTTTAAGAGAGGAGCACCGTTTACTTCCAAAGATGCCATCCAGTTATCACCTGTCACCGCATTAACTGTTGCTGTATTCAACTCAGTTGTTACTGTGCCAACAAAAAAACTCAGCTTCTTCCACAACATTAACACTGCGCCTCGTCTTTCCTTTTGCAACACGACTTTTCCCATTGCATTTCAGACATATTTTGCCATAAGCTGGACACTTTCAAGCCTGATGATGTGTGCCGCATCTACTGCAAACAAAGAGCTTTTCGTTGCGCTCCGCTGAACATTTGTTCTGGGGACGCTCTGTTGTGTATTTATTAATCACATCGACAGAGACACTTTCCAACATACGTTCACCTGCCTTGTCGTGGGCGCCAACGGCGGGCAAGTATAGCATGACCCGCTGTCTAAACGCTCTCCAATTCGCATCGACATGGCCTGCCAACTGTAAACCTTCAGGTGGTTTGAAACAATCCATTGTTGTTATTGCCGTCGCCAAGACAGTTTACTCCTGGTACCATGTACTGGTTGGCTAAAATAAACATGAATGATTCAACGCAGAAGAGCCTTTTAACATGCTTTATTCGCGCTCCACTAGGCACTGCCGTAAATCAGTTTATGGTGACTCCTCTGGTAGCTGCATGTGCATATGTATGTATAGGTATGTAGATGTGGATGTGCACACATATACATATACTAGGTTATTTTTTTCTGGCATTTTTGTGCTACTCTGCTCTGTTCCCGTGTTATTTCTAAATCTGTTGATGTGTGTTTACAGTACATATGCAAGCTCAGTAGCGCTCTCTGTTTTAAGGATAGAGGAATAAGGATAGTGCTATCATTTACAGTGCATCCAGAAAGTATTCACACCCCTTCACTTTCCCCACATTTTGTTATGTGACAGCCTTATTCCAAAATGGATGAAATTCCTTTTTTTCTCATCAATCTACACACAATACCCCATAATGACAAAGTAAAAAAGGTTTTGTAGAAATTTTTGCAAATTTATTAAAACTAAAAAAATTGAAATATTGCAGTATTCACACCTTTTACTCAGTACTTGGTTGAGGCACCCTTGGCAGCGATTACAGCCTCAAGTCTTCTTGGGTATGAAGCTACAAGCTTGGCACACCTATATTTGGGGTATTTCTCCCATTCTTCTCTGCAGATCCTCTCGAGCTCTGTAAGGTTAGATGGGGAGCGTCGCTGCACAGCTATTTTCAGGTCTTTCCAGAGATGTTCAATGGGGTTCAAGTCTGGGCTCTGGCTGGGCCAGTCAAGGACATTCACAGACTTGTCCCAAAGCCACTCCTTTGTTGTCTTGGTTGTGTGCTTAGGGTCGTTGTCGTGTTGAAAGGTAAACCTTCGCCCCAGTCCGAGGTCCTGAGCGCTCTGGAGCAGGTTTTCATCAAGGATCTCTCTGTACTTTGCTCCATTCACCTTTCCCTCGATCCTGACTAGTCTCCCAGTTCCTGCCGCTAAAAAACATCCCCACAGCATGATGCTGCCACCACCATGCTTCACTGTAGTGATGGTATTAGCAATGTGATGAGAGGTGCCTGGTTTCCTCCAAACGTGACGTTTGGCATTCAGGCCAAAGAGTTCAATCATGGTTTCATCAGACCAGAGAATCTTGTTTCTCATGGTCTGAGAGTCCTTTAGGTGCTTTCTGGCAAACTCCAAGCGGGCTGTTATGTGCCTTTTACTGAGCAGAGGCTTCTGTCTGGCCACTCTACCATAAAGGCCTGATTGGTGGAGTGCTTCAGAGATGGTTGTCCTTCTGGAAGGTTCTCCCATCTCAACAGAGGAACACTGGAGCTCTGTCAGAGTGACCATCGGGTTCTTGGTCACCTCCCTGACCGAGGCCCTTCTCCCCCGATTGCTCAGTTTGGCTGGGCGGCCAGCTCTAGGAAGAGTCCTGGTGGATCCAAACTTCTTCCATTTACGAATGATGGGAGACCACTGTGCTCTTCAGGACCTTCAAAGCTTTAGACATTTTTTTGTACCCTTCCCCAGATCTGTGCCTCGATACAATCCTGTCTCAGAGATCCACAGACAATTCCTTTGACCTCATGGCTTGGTTTCTGCTCTGACATGCACTGTCAACAGTGGGACCTTATATAGACAGGTGTGTGCCTTTCCAAATCATGTCCAATCAATTGAATTTACTACGGGTGGACTCCAATCAAGATGTAGAAACATCTCAAGGATGATCAGTGGGAACAGGATGAACCTGACCTCAATTTTGAGTGTCATAGCAAAGGGTGTGAATACTTATGTACATGCAATATTTCAGTTTTTTATTTTTAATAAATTTGCAAAAATTTCTACCAAACCTTTTTCACTTTGTCATTATGAGGCATTGTGTGTAGATTGATGAGAAAAAAAAGGAATTTAATCCATTTTGGAATAAGGCTGTAACATAAAATGTGGGGAAAGTGAAGGGGTGTGAATACTTTCCGGATGCACTGTAGTTATTCTGGAAGTTAATAAATAGTTTTGCCTGCAGCTGATCATAGGTGGGAAGATAAGCATAGTTACGGGTGGGGGCAGGCTGGTAGGGGGGGCGTATGTTTTTTTTTCCTTTTTTTTTTTTGCCCATTACGTTTTTGCATTCGGATTGGCATGTGTCTGTCACTCTTCTTGCTGCAGTACCTTACTGGGTTGGCACGTATGCTTGACAACTTTTCAACTGAACCAAGTCACCGTATCCCATTCTCTTTTAGCTTCCAGAGATCGTTATGACGAATAATCCAAGCAGTTCGGTGAGAGTGAGAGGCTCCATCAAAACTATCTCGTGGAACGTAGGGGGCCTGAATGGACCTGTGAAGCGTGCCAGAGTATTTTCTCACTTGAAACATTTAAACACAGATATCACATTCTTACAAGAAACACACTTGCGTACAACAGACCACCAACGACTTAGCAGACCCTGGATAGGTCATATTTTTCACTCTACATTCAACCTTAAAATGAGAGGCGCAGCCATCTTGATTAATAAAAAAGTCAATTTTATTCCCTCTAACATCATCTGTGACTCTAACGGGCGATATATT
Organism: Lampris incognitus; assembly: GCF_029633865.1. NCBI lineage: Eukaryota > Metazoa > Chordata > Actinopteri > Lampriformes > Lampridae > Lampris > Lampris incognitus. Next base: position 44,194,311 of record NC_079221.1, read on the forward strand.
ATAGTAACTGGCTCCCTTTATCAAACTCCGGTTGTTCTTGTCCCTGTGTACGCCCCAAATTGGGATGATGTAAATTTTATGAAGAAACTTATATCGTCGCTTCCCGATTTACACACTCACAAGCTAATATTCGGAGGAGACCTTAATTGTGTGATGGATCCCACCCAGTCTAGACAGATCTAGCTCGAGAACAGTTACACCTTCCAAGATGTCGCAAGCGCTGGCTACCTTTATGGATCAGTGCGGCTGTGTCGACCCATGGAGATTCTCTCATCCAACTGATAGGCACTATACTTTTTATTCACGTGTCCATAATTCTTACTCCCGTATAGATTATTTTTTTTATAGATAAGACACTTCTTCTCGCAGTAACCTCAGTTGAATACTCCTCAATAGTTAATTCTGACCACTCCCCTGTGATACTGGACTTGAGCCATGAAAACCATCATAGAGTGAGTCACTTCTGGAGATTGGATTCCACGTTTCTGTCTGATGTTAAATTTTGTAATCTTATCACCCAGTCTATTGACCTCTTTGTGGAGACTAACAAAACTGATGATACCAGTCCATCTTTACTATGGGACACCCTTAAGGTATTCCTTAGGGGTGAGATAATTTCATATACCGCTCACCATAATAAGGTACGAAAGAGACGACAACGTGAGCTTACAGAGGCAATAGCTGATCTAGACCGCCGGTGTTCCATTTCACCATCTGCTGAACTGTTCAAGGAGAGACTTGCTCTCCAAACTGAATATAATTTTTTGTCCACAAAGGATGCAGAGAAGATGCTGCTTAAAGCTCGGGGAACATTGTACGAACATGGGGATAAGGCAGGGCGCCTTCTCGCACATCAGTTGAAGGGGAGGATGGCCTCACAGCAAATTTCTCAAATAACCAATAACTCAGGTTCACTGACATCTAACCCCTCTGAAATTAATGAGACTTTCAGAGCCTATTATTCTGATCTATACAAATCTGACTCACCTGATGATACTGACATGTTAAATTTATTTAACGGGCTCAATATTACTAAATTAACACCAGAACAACACAAAAACCTGGAGACACTTCTAAATCTAAACGAAATAATGGATGCTATCGAGTCAATGCAAAGTGGGAAATCCCCAGGACTGGACGGCTATCGTACTGAATTTTATAAGTTTTCCAATCAGTTGGCCCCTTTACTTTTGGAGATGTTCGAGGACTCTCTTCAAAAAGGCACACTAGCACCAACACTTACCCAAGCCTCTATTTCACTGATCCTTAAAAAGGACAAAGATCCCAATTTATGCTCTTCTTATCGACCTATTTCGCCTCTTAATGTTGACGAAAAGTTACTTGCTAAAGTCCTTGCAGCTAGAATCGAGACTATTTTGCCCTCTATAATTTCAATTGACCAAACAGGATTTATTAAAAACCGTCACTCCTTTGCAAACATATGGAGACCTCTTAACATCATTCACTCCCCAGCCCCTCTGTCTAATCCTGAGGTGGTTATATCTCTTGATGCAGAAAAAGCTTTTGATCAAGTTGAGTGGAGCCATCTGTTCTTCACATTAAAGCAATTTGGGTTTGGAGAGAAATTCACCCCCTGGATACATTTACTGTATGCTTCCCCACAGGCCTGCATATGTACCAACAATCAGCGATCACAATTCTTTCCCCTCTCACGCGGGACACGTGAAGGATGCCCGATTTCCCCCCTCTTTTTTGCCATTGTTACTGAACCTCTATCAATTGCTCTTAAGACTGATAAGTTGTTTTCAGGTATCAAAAGAGGTGGTGCTGAGCACAAAGTATCCTTGTATGCAGATGACCTACTCCTTTACGTTTCTGATCCAATAAGTTCCATTCCGCATATTTAGCCACTCTCCAATTTTTAGTAACTTCTCTGGGTACAAACTAAATATACAGAAAAGTGAATGCTTTCCTATTAATCAATTGGCCCGGGAAATACTCCAGTCTAATATTCCCTTCAGATTATCTAGCACCAGGCTTAAATACTTAGGAATACATATTACAACTTCCATCCACTCTCTATGTGAGGAAAATCTTACGGCTCTAACAGCAAAGGTGAAAACTGATCTGCAGAGATGGAACAGCCTACCCCTCTTCCTAGCAGGTAGAGTACTATCCATTAAAATGAACGTGCTCCCCAGATACTTATACTTATTTAAATGCCTACCTATTTTTTTACCTAAACATTTCTTTCGTCAATTGGATTCAATAATTTCAAGTTTTATATGGGGGGGGGGGGTGTAAAATCCCACGAATTCGTAAATCTTTGCTCCAGAGAGGGAGGTTACAGGGGGGACTCGGTCTACCAAATTTTCAATTATATTACTGGGCCGCTAACATGCATAAAATTGCACTCTGGATCTCAGACACTGATGATAATTGGATTCAGTTAGAAACTAACTCTTGTCATTCCTCATCCCTAAAAGCATTGGTGTGTAGCAGTCTTCCATTTAAGCCTAAACAGCACTCCTCTAACCCCATAGTAATTACCACTTTGAAAATCTGGCAACAAATTAGGCAACAGTTCAGCTGGACTTCTCTGCCCCTAGCTACACCTATCTACAATAAGCAACTCTTTCAACCAGCCAAGATTGATTCGAGATTTGCCATCTGGCACAGACAAGGCCTATCCTGCCTGGGTGATCTTTATGTTGATGGCCTGTTTACTAGTTTTGCACAATTACGTTCCACATTCAAACTTGAACATTCTGATCTGTTTAGGTATTTCCAAATTCGCAACTTTGCCAAAACCAGCACCCCAGCATTTCCACAGGCTCCGCCGGCCTCGGGCATTGACCATCTTCTTGCAGTTACTGACTTGTCAAAAGACCATATTTCTTTTATATACAATCTTTTATCAGCAACGACTCCCCCTGCTTTGCATAAGATCAAGACAAGCTGGGAGACTGAACTAGGTATCACTCTGTCCGATGATTGGTGGGACACTGCAGTATGTGCAATACACTCATCCTCCTCTTGTGCGAGGCTTAGTCTCATTCAATTCAAAGTCCTTCATAGGATCCATTTTAGCACAGCAAAATTATCAAAGATTTACCCAAACCTCTCTGATGTTTGTGACAGATGCTCTCAAGCACCAGCAGACTTGACTCATATGTTCTGGTCATGCCCGAGTTTGACGGAATACTGGAGGTCCTTCTTTAACCTTATATCAGAGATTTTGGAATTGAATCTGGACCCATTGCCTCAAATTGCTATCTTTGGTGTCCCTGAGAAGGGAGTTAAAATGACTGCTAAACAAATTAATGCAATCTCCTTTGCCTCTTTAACTGCCCATCACTGTATTCTCATCCTATGGAAAAAATCGCTCACCTCCCTCAAACATGTCCTGGCTATGGGACTTAATGTCATTTCTGAAATTGGAAAAGATCAAATTTGCTGTCCGGGGCTCAGTTGAAAAATTCTACAAACACTGGCAGCCTCTTATCTCTCACGTTGAAACGATGCGCTCAATCCCATTGGACTAGAGCAGTGGATATGTGATTTGGTTTAGACAACGGTGTACTGTTCTGAGATATGCATTTGCATGCATATACATATAATGTATATATAGATACATTGGGCATGCATTTATGTTGGTGGGTATGCGTGCAAATATAACAATGTGTGGGTGCATACACCTTGGACTGTGGCCTCGCTGGGTGCAGGCGGCATTTGGGGGCAGATTGTCATGTTGATTTGGTGTATTACCAATTGTCCATACTTTTTTTTTTTGGTTATGTATGTTTTATGTATGTACAAGTATTTTGTACTTTGTCTTTGCTTATTTAATTCACTCATTTATTATTATTATTATTGCTGTTGTTGTTTGTGATGTTAGCTATTAGGGGGGAGACGATGGTTATCAATGTCCTCCCCTTTTATATACGTATATATATATATTTTTTCCTTGTATTGTGTGCTTTTGTTGAGATGCAGGGGTTGGGTTCGGTGGAAGGGTGGGGGGGGGTATGAAAAATGGTGACCTGTATTCCCATTATTGTTTGTTGTTTGCTTGTTTTTTCCCACTAAAAATATTTTAAAAAAAACTTTCTTGCGCTTTTACTTTGGCACTGGTTTTGCTCTTAGATGCTTGTTTAGATGCACTATGACCTCCGATGACTAGTAGTTCTTCTGATTTCCTACGTTAAATGCACTTATTGTAAGTCACATTGTATAAAAGCGTCGGCTAAATGACTGTAATGTAATGTTTTTCAGGCTACATTTCTGTTTGCAGTACAGTCCAGCCCAGCTCAGCCCTCCACTCTCATGTGAAGCACAGTCCAGACCAGCTCAGCCCCAAAGGTGCTAATACATGACTCAAGTTAAAATGTAAAAAACACACCCATGCGTCGCAGCAGCACTGGCCTTCATCGGGGTGACTTAATTTTACTATGCTTCTAATCTAAGGTGAAGATGTCATGGTCTCCGGTCATGGCTCTCCCATCCTGATTGGTGCGTTAATCCACCTGCACCCGGGGTCCTGAATGACCCGGATTGCTCGGCTTCGCTCAACCTCCCGTCTCCGGTTGGCTGGCCGGCTCCTGCGCCCAATCTCCCTGATTGGTTTTCCCTGGGGATATATGCCCCTTGGTTGCTCTGGCGCTTTGTCAGGTCGTCTCACACTCACCCCCTGAAACTCAGAGACTTCTTGTCGCCGGATTGCCTCATCTCTATCTTTCCCGTGTCCATTTCTGCTGTTTTTGTCAGCCCCCCATCCCCCCGCTATCTGTACCTGCGGTTTTTGTTTCTTTTTAATAAAGGAGTTTGTCGGAACTGGTTTGCCTCCACCAGCTGCACTTGGGTCCTCCTCTTTGCTCCCACCGTGACAGAAGATTTGTTTACTTGAACTAATCAATGTTTTATGTCTCTATTTACAGCACCAGAAGACCAGCAGACCCTTCCTTGTGCCCTCCTCCCTTTTTTATTATTGCATCAAATGGAAATGCCTACTTCAAAGGACAGATTATGTCAGTCCTGTCTTTTGAATAAAAGGCCATTGACATAATATGCTGGGATTTATCTGTTTAATGGTTTGTTGTTTTTGCACATACAGTGAGGGATGTTTTAAAAATATAATGGGGGGGTTGGTTGGGTGGTTGCGTCACCAAAAATGTTGGTCAGGAGCCGCCACTATTTCCCACTGAGTGTTGTGACGATTGCCTGTTTTTTGTAACTCTGCCTTTTGCCTGCCGTTTTTGATACCTCTGATACCCGTGCACCGACCTTTTTGCCTGATTAAATCTTTTTGGAACTTTTACTACCCGTGTCCGACTGCTTTGTGGTTCCTTCGTCATTGTGAGCCTGATAGAACCTTCTTCCTTTTTGGCAACAGGGGTTAGGGTTAACTCTTTAATCGGAGCTGTGACATCAGAGGCTGGGCTGAAAGCTGGTGATGCAACTCTAGGTCTGACAGGAACTTTCCTCCTTTTGGCAACAGGGGTTACAGTTAACTCTCTAATCAGAGGCTGGGCTGAAAGCTGGTGATGCAACTCTAGGTCTGACAGGAACTTTCCTCCTTTTGGCAACAGGGGTTACAGTTAACTCTCTTATCAGAGGCTGGGCTGAAAGCTGGTGGTGCAACTCTGGCTCTGACAGGAACCTGTCATGACCCGCTCCAGATCCTAGGTCATGTTTTATGTGTTTTTCATGTTTCCCGTTTTATTTTGGTGTTAATGTTTGTCTCTAATTTCAGATGTCTCTTCCTGTCAAGTTTCCCGCCTGTGTGATTACCGGTCCTGCTCTAATGCGTTCCACCTGTGTCATTGTCTTCCCCATGTGTTGTATTTAAGCCTGTGTTTTCTCCCTCTTGTTGCGAAATCGTCTTTACCCCAGTGTGAGTGTTCCTGCATTATTTTCTTGTCTTCCCACTGAGTGTTTTCATGATGCCTGTTTTTTTTTTTTGACTCTGCCTTTTTCCTGCCATTTTTGATACCCGTGTACTAACCTTTTTGCCTAATTAAATCTTTTTGGAACTTTTACTACACGTATCCGTCTGTTTTGTGGGTCCTTTGTCATTGTGAGCCTAATAGAACCTTCCTCCTTTTGGCAACAGGGGTAATGGTTAAATCTTGAATCAGAGTTGTGACATCAGAGGCTGGGCTGAAAGCTGGTGGTGCAACTCGGGCTCTGACAGGAACCTTCCTCCTTTTGGCAACAGGGGTTATGGTTAAATCTTGAATCAGAGTTGTGACATCAGAGGCTGGGATGAAAGCTGGTGGTGCAACTCGGGCTCTGACAGGAACCTTCCTCCTTTTAGCAAATCCAGAACATTTTAAGAAGACCTGTGTTTAAAAACTAGAAAGACCATTTAAATCCTGCCTTATGATTGACTATGCTTTAAACACATAATAAACACAACTTGTCAGATTTTAAGATACTGTTGAAAAAGTCATAAGTGTTATGTTAACAGTCACAGCAGAAATGTATCTGATGCCGTATGGCACCGAAGTCTACTAACTGGCATAACCATGCCAATATTCTGACTCTAGTTTGGTAAACAACTCAACGTCCACCGAGTGGAGTTATGTGATATTTAATCACTCTCACCTTTTCGACGGGGTCCATCGTGACTTTTTTCGAGTGTTTGCTTGTGGATCTTTCTCATACAGACTTAGACCAAGACACTCAGCCAGCCTACGTCTTAGTTGAGGGACACCTCCAGTTTGGACAACTACAAGTTAAAGGAAAATTCACCACTCACTGACTTCATTCTATTAGTACATTTTAATAAATATTAAAGGTAGCAATTGTCATGGTGTCAAACAGCGGTGTCTGAGTAAATGAGTCCCACTTGGTTGTTACCCTATGCTTACATGTTTTGTTTGGAGTTTGGTCAGATTTAAACTGGAAGACCATTTAAATCCTGTCTTATGATTAACTATGCTGTTTTCTGTGTCAAACCATGACAATTGCAATTAAGAGCAATGGTTTAAACTTGTTGTAACCTTGAACGTGTAACCTTGTTGACTACTCATCTTAAATTTAAAGATTTTTTTTGTACTGACTGAAAAATGTTAAGTGACTAATGTGAATGCTTTACTCATGATAACAGTAAGCGGAATAGGAATGACTGTTCAGAATCAGTACTGTAGTCAGAGTGTGAATTAATCTTAACCAGTTAGTTCTTAAACAGGTGTAAGTAAACGTGCCATGGAGTGCCATGACTATGCAGGGTTGGATGGAGAACAAACATACTCATGGCACTGCATAGCACAAAGTTGCATTTTCCTGTTGAGAAGAAATATCAAAAATCTTCTCCAAGTGAAGGACTATCTATTGTGGAAAACTAATATCACTTATATTGAACCCCTGAACCCCTAACTGCTCCTGATGAGCCGGTTGGCACATTGCATGGCAGCCTCCACCGTCAGTGTGTGAATGTGAGGCATCCATTTAAAGCACTTTGAGTGGTCGGTAGACTAGAAAAGTGCTATACAAATGCAGTCAATTCACCATTTATATAAAATGAAAATTTGATTGTAGAGCCATACCTAGCCCCATAATAAACAACTTGTCAGACTTTAAGATATTGTTTAAAACGTCATGTCTGTTCTGTTAACATTCATAGTTGAAATATATCCGATACTGTAAGACACCTAAGATCTACTAATTGGTATAACCATGCCAATATCCTTGCTCTAGTGTGGTCAAATTAAGGGGTAGAAAACTAAGCCTTTTGTTGAACAACTCAACATCAAGTCACCACTGAGTGGAGTTCTGTGATGTTTTATCACTCACCTTTTTGAGGGTTCAGTCTTGACTTCTTTTGAGCGGGCACTCTTGAGTCCCCCTCATCGAAACTTCCATGAACATGCTTATCTGGCCTACGTCTGAGGTGAGGGTAACCACCAGTTTGAACATCTACAAGTTAAAGGGAATCACAGACAGCTGAATCAGTTCATCTGGCCATCATGCATATTGAGAGAAATGTTTCAGCACTCATCTAAGTGACCTCTTCAGTCTCAACTGACTGCAGGTATCCTCGCCCTTATAAACAATACAGTCGAATAATGACCAAAAATCAATGGTTTAATAGGAAAATTGCTGTGAGAATTAATAAACTGGAGTTTAAATGGCACTGTGTACTAAGAGGATTTGTTAATGTTTGCAACTACAGCATTGCAAAATGGTAACAGAAGTAATCTTAACCCCCCCGGTTCAGGGATGGTCTTCCCTCTACACATAGAAGGCCTCTTTGACTCCCTGTTCAAACCAGTGTTCCTTCCTATCAAGGATGTGCACATCCTCATCCTTGGAAGAGTGGCCACTGGCCTGTAGATGGGGGTAGACTGTGGAGTCCTGGCCTAATGTGTTAGCTCTTCTGAGTTGTGCCATCATCTCGGTCAGCATCTGTTTGGTTACTCCGATGTACAATTCCCCAGCACTTAACAGCGTACACTATATTGGTCTGTTTGCGCCGCTGGACCCTATCCTTGCGTAAGACCCATTTCTGGCGCAGCGTGTTCTGTGATTTGAAAGAAACTGAGACACGATTTTCAGAAAAATACACATCTCAACTGTTCCAAAATTATTGCGCACGAATAAAGACAACTTAAAGGAAAATTCACCACTCACTGACTTCATTCTATTAGTACATTGTAATAAATATTCAAGGCCGCATCTGTCATGGTGTTAAACAGCGCTCCCTAGGTAAATGAGTCCCACTTGTTCCTTACCCTATGCTTAGATGTTTTGCTTGGAGTTTGGTCAGATTTAAATTGAGAGGCCATTTAAATCCTGCCTTATGATTAACTATGCTGTTTAATGTGTCCATTTATGAAAACATCAACTAAGAGCAAAGGTCTTGCAATTAAAAAATGGTGTTATGGGCATTTAACCTCGTAAATTTACAGGTTTATCTTGATTGGTGTTAAGTGTCCAATGTGAATGTTTTAGCCATGTCATGCATAAAACATTCACATTCACTGTTATCATGAGTCTCATGAAAACAGTAAGTGGAATAGCAATGACTGTTCAGAATCAGTACTGTAGTCAGAGTGTGAGTTATTCTTAACCAGTTAGCTCTTAAACAGGTGTACGCAAACGTGCCATGGAGTGCCATGACTATGCAGGGTTTCCATCCAGCCATTTCACTGATTACTCTGTCTTCTTTGGTTGAAGGTGTATCAATCAGTCAAATCCCTTGGTGAAGTGTTCGGTTGGATGGAGAACAAACATACTCATGGCACTGCATAGCACAAAGCTGCATTTTCCTGTTCAGAGGAAATAGCAAAAATCTTTTCCAAGTGAAGGACTATCTATTGTGGAAAACTAATATCGCTTATATAAAATGAACATTTGATTGTAGAGCCATTTTTAGCCCCATAATAAAACACAACTTGTCAGACTTTAAGATATTGTTTAAAAAGTCATGCCTGTTCTTTCAACATTCATAGTTGAAATATATCCGATACTGTAAGACACCTAAGATCTACTAATTGGTAAAACCATGCCAATATCCTGGCTCTAGTTTGGTCAAATTAAGGGGTAGAAAACTAAGCCTTTTGTTGAACAACTCAACATCAAGTCACCACTGAGTGGAGTTCTGTGATGTTTTATCACTGACCTTTTTGAGGGCTCACTCTTGACTTCTTTTGAGAGGGCACTCTTGAGTCCCCCTCATCGAAACTTCCATGAACACGCTCATCTGGCCTACGTCTGAGGTGAGGGTCACCACCAGTTTGAACATCTACAAGTTAAAGGGAATCACAGACAGCTGAATCAGTTCATCTGGCCATCATGCATATTGAGAGAAATGTTTCAGCACTCTTCTAAGTGACCTCTTCTGTTTGTGCTGGGGGACCCTAACCTTGGGGTGGACCAATTTCTGGCGCAGAGTGTTTTGTGATTTGAATGAAACAGACACGATTTTCAGGAAAAATACGCATCTCAACTGTTCCCGAAATTATTGAGCATGAATAAAGACAAGTTAAAGGAAAATTCACCACTCACCGACTTCATTCTATTAGTACATTGTAATAAATATTCAAGTCCACATCTGTCATGGTGTTAAACAGCGCTCCCTAGGCAAATGAGTCCCACTTGTTTCTTGCCCTATGCTTAGTTGTTTTGTTTGGAGTTTGGTCAGATTTAAATTGAAAGACCTTTTTAAATCCTGCCTTATGATTGACTATGCTGTTTTCTGTGTCCACATATGAAAATTGCAACTAACAGCAATGGTCTGGCAATTAAAAAATGGTGTTATGGGCATTTAACCTTGTTGACTACCCGTCTTAACTCCTCTGTTGTCTGTTGGGTCAAAATGACCCCTAACTGTGTTTAATAGCAGATAAAAGACTCAGAATAATATTTTTTCAACCTGAAATTTGATGACTTTAGAGTTAACCCATTATTAGAAAAAGTGAAACATTGATTTTGTTCATATTTCCATCAAAGCTGTACACCACTAGGGTACTAAGATTGTCTTAGGGTCATTGTTGACCCTAAGACATGTTTGGGTCATGTCTGACCCTATAAAAACGAGTGGTGTCCACTGACTAAATGCAGTCTCTCTGCACTGTGAAGAGGGAAAACCCAGATAGTCACAAAGTTTGTGATGAATGGCAGGTTGTTTCTTCATACAAAATAGATTTGGGGTTTAAAATTAAATTAAGTTGCTTTAATTTAGAGGTTTAATAAATGACCCTCAAGACAAGGGCAGTATACAGAATGTGTGGACAACACAAGGCTTAAATTTAAAGGTTTGTCCAGTCCTGAATGACAAAAATTGTAGTGTCTAATATGTACGTTTCAATCATGATAACATTTCCAGCCTTATCTTATTACATTATATGAACCCATCAGCTGAAGAGCTCTCTTACCAAGGGAAGCAGCATTGTTGCGGTGTATCAGCATGGGTGTCTTTTCATTGACAGAGCTCGTGATGTGGAGCTGCTCTAGAGCTTTTCTTGTTTTTTCAATGGCGTCAGGCATTGAGCGGGCTGGGGGGGTGGGGTGGGGGCAACGGACATTATTACACTCTTTTTCTCATCCTCAATATACCAGTTATTGGACAACCACGAGGAAGGTGTAACCTTACACTGGGATTTGTACCCGATTGAGCGGAAGCCACAGACTCAGTTGACAAACCAAGTCTATTTCCAACAGACCTTAAAGCTGGAAAAAATTTTTTTAGAAAAAATAGAAAAAAAGAGGACATAGGGTTGCCTATCAGCCATATTCTTCTTTACAAGACACAAGTAATAATGAGACCTAGGACAGCACAATGTCGTCAGAAAGTGGTAATGCAATACTATCAACTCTCCATAATAAAAGTGAATGCACACACACACACACTTAAGAATGGGATTTCACTTAGCACTTGCAAACATTGTCATCTGGAAAATTAAGCCTGCACAATATGAAGTTAAATGAGTATTTTGCAAGCAAATGAGTCCCAATTGTTTACTACCTTATGCTTTGATATTTTGGTTTGGTTCGGTTGTGTGTGTGTGTTTGAGGAAAAGGTGAGGGATTGTGAGAGTTTGGTCACACCTCACCGTTCTCTGGTACTATCAGACTCTCACAGCCCTTCCCTTCACTGCTCAACTCTCACACACACACACAAACACACACACACACACACACACACACACTTGGCGGGTGTATTGCTGAGAACACGTTACAAAGAACTCCGCTCCCCATTCTATATCAGACGTCATCAGATTCTGAATACTTTTTTTTTTCCATTTCCGAGGGGAAACTGGGTCCTATTACAGACACTCGTTCTCTTGTAAAGAAAAAACTCAAAACTAGCTAGATACACGATAACAAGAAAACAGAAACAAATAAAAATAAAAGATAAAATAACAAGTAGAAATAAGAGCAAAATATATGGTGCTGCACATACCCTATATATACTGCAGTACCACAGAAGTATAGATAGGGTGTTGTATGGATATTGTAGATTAGGCATATTGAGGCATTGTAGGTATCACTAACTCACTCATGCTTCGTCGGGATGTTTAGCACTGTTAGTCGGGGATCCACAGGCTCAAAAATGGGTTGAACCTGACATGGTCCGCCGTACTTTTTGTTTGTGTTTTTTTCTGTTAACGTTGACACTAACGTCCAATAATTGAAGGGTCTGCTCTGCCGGAAATATGGCGAAAAAATTTGTGCCCATTTTAGTGTATGCACCCTTCATTTTTTGACAGAAAAATGGGAAAAATTATTTTTTTCTCCAAATCCTCAGTGGGTTGGGTAGGCTGTCAATAAATGCATTCCAGATACACAGAACACATGTGGTGACAACATCCACTGAAAAAAACAACTCTTAAAAAAACATTTCTACATGATCTGGGATCAATTTAAGGCAAAAAATGTAGTCGTTTTTTTCACTTTTTTCAATAATTTCCTCTTTACTTCATTGGCAATCAACTATGGCCACTAGTTATGACATCAGTCAATATGCCATTCTTTTCACCAAACAGTATACTCATCCCACAGAAAAAAATATAAAAATCATTTATTTATTTGTGCATTTATTGACAGCCTACCCAACCCACTGAGGATTTGGAGAAAAAAAATAATTTTTCCCATTTTTCTGTCAAAACATGAAGGGTACATACAATTAAATGGCCACCATTTTTTTTTTGCAATGTTTCCGGCAGAGCAGAACCTTCAATTATAGGACCTTAGTGTCCAAGTTAACAGAAAAAAACACAAACAAAAAGTACGGCAGACCATGTCAGGTTCAACCTATTTTATTGAGCTTTTGAGCCTGTGGATCCCTGACTATGTATTGTCGCTATGTGGGTTGAGACAACCTGTCTAATCGAAGTCTTCCAGTAGACAGAGCGAAGCAGAGCGTTCGGCTATTTATACCTGCTGGGCGCCGCGCAATTAAAGAGACAGTGCACCTATTTTCTCGCATCCGATTGGGTGCAGATCCGGGGGGGGGGGGGCGTGTCCCTTCCAATTTATGAAAATCATAAAGTTGCAGCCCTCCCCAATAAATTATTTCTAAATAATGTTATTGAAAGTGTGTATTTGATGGAAGCCGACTCAACTTTTGAAATAATTCACACATAAACACAACACTTTTAGAAGGTTTTGTTCATGTGCCCCCTATGTATCCTGCTCAGTGGTGTGAACCGTTTCGTACACTAAACTAAGCGGGAATTTGGGACATAACGTTAACGGTTTACTTCATCCTGATACCTTTGCTTGCTATTGGTCTACGTTTCCCAGACTTCTTTTAATTTCACATTTTTAATTCTTTGTTTTTATTTTTCTTTCATCGCCTTATTTCAATTGTTTTCATCATAATCCTTGTTTTATCGGCTCTAATTCTCTTCGTTTTAATGATGCTGTTGTGACTTTATCCTGATCGTGTTTTACCAAGTTCTGTGGAGCGGATCTGGCGCTACGCCCTATATTTCTATGGTGTTGTATGAAAGGTCCTCTCTAGCAGCGACAGTCTCCCCGTAGTGTTCCCCCTCACTGTCCCTCTCCCCCCACCGGAACTCCGCCTCACTTTACGCGGGCTTTGGCCCAATCACAACTGAGTTAGGCTTGTCCCCGGTGTCACCAAAATTGGCCGCACATCAGACGCTTTCCTGGATTAAGAACTTTACGGTGTACTAACGGTTATCTGGTGTCAAGCGCATCTAGCACAAGTGAGTGGGATGTTTGAGAATGTTTATTATATGTTATATGTTATATGTTAAATGTTATCTACTCATATATTTTCGTAATGTGTGTGTGTGTGTGTTAGTTAATGTAGATATCGGGACCAAAAATTAAAGCATTTATGATCCTAACTCTTTTTGGAGGTGGTCGGTATTGTCTCAGAGAGTAAGGGAAAAACCCCAGAAAACTAAAGTTATGCATAATTATGCATAAATATGCAAAATATGCATTTTTCTAAAAATGGCTAAAAAACACTGTTCTCGGCATTTCAGATGATTCTGAGCATCTTTGATTTTTTTTCACCTATATAAACATTTTTTCTGGGACTTACAAATGTTTTGGCATTATGCAAAATATATGCATTTTTGCAAAAATGCACTTATGATCCTCATTTTTTTTGGAGGTGGTAGGTACTTTTCCAGAGAGGACCAGAAAAATAGCAGAAAATTAAAATAATTATAATAATTATGCATAATTATGCATTTTCTAAAAATGGCTAGAAACCACTTTTCTCGGCATTTCAGATGATTCTGAGCATTTGGGGGGAGGGAGTTGGAGTGGGGGGGGGTTTAGGGGCAGGGGGAAGGCGGTTAGCTGGCAGGATGAAGAGGAGGGAGATTTAGACGGGCGGAGAACCAAACCGCTACATTGTAGCGGGGTTCTTCTAGTATGTTATATGTTTGTTGTAGCTATTCGCTAGTGAAGTGTTCACGTGTTTTAGCCGATCTAAGGAGGCTCCTGTTCATGTCTTCTGCCAACTGTGTGGCCTCATATTAGCAGCTATTGTTACTCTGTTACTAGCTGTAAATAGGTATCATGTTTTAGGCATACCGTTGGGATATCTGTTGGTTTATTCTCTTACTGATAGAATCGCGAACGGAGCAGCCGCGCGTAGGTCTGCTTGTTACTTAACGAGGCATGTACAGCGCGTGTAGCTTAGCAGCTAGTTTAGTCACCGGTATTGATGCCTTGCAGTTCAAGCGTGTTGCATACTACTGACCAATAGAGGGTAGTGTTTTACCGCTGGGGGGCATTAATCCACTGCTATAGAGGGAATATGTTGTTTCAGTGCAGAATATGTATGATGGAAGTGTGACAGTGGTGAGGTGTGCGGTTGGAATGACAGATGGGTTCAAGGTGGAGGTGGCATTACATCAAGGATCGGCTCTGAGCCCTTTCTTGTTTGATGGACAGGTTGACGGACAAGATCAGGCAGGAGTCTCCATGGACGATGATGTTTGTGGATGACATTGTGATCTGTAGCAAGAGTAGGGTACAGGTTGAGGAGAGCCTGGAGAGGTGGAGGTATGCACTGGAGTAAAGGAGCTGGGCCCGGGAGTAGGAACGCTGTGTACACCGGCCTGATTAGGACGGCCTTGGAGCAGGAACGCCATGCACATAAACCTGATTAGGACACGTGCTACACATGCAAAACAACACGAGGAAAACGTAATCGACAGTGACGAAGGGAAACCAAAAAAGAAGATCACGCCTATCTCTGAAAAAGAACCACGCCTTGTTGTTTTAGTATATATCACTATGTGTTTCTGTTATTCTTTCTGCATTACCTGTGAACTATTCTGTTGTGTGCCAAATAAAACATCACGAACCAGCAAGAAGTCGTCTGACTTCTTATTTGCCTATGTCGACCTGAATCAAAGAACCGGGTGAGCCTTTTGCAAAAGCAAAGACTCAACAGGAGGGAAGAGGAATGAAAGTCAGTAGGAGCAAGACGGAATACCTATGCGTGAATGAGAGGGAGGACAGTGGAATGGTGAGGATGCAAGGAGTGGAGGTGACGAAGGCATATGAGTTAAAATACTTGGGGTCAACTGTCCAAAGTAACGGGGAGTGCAGGAGAGAGGTGAAGAAGAGGGTGCAGGCAGGGTGGAGAAGAGTGTCAGGAGTGATTTGTGACAGAAGGGTACCAGCAAGAGTTAAAGGGAAGGTTTACAAGATGGTTGTGAGACCAGCTATGTTATATGGTTTGGAGACAGTGGTACTGACGAAAAGACAGGAGGTGGAGCTGGAGGTGGCAGAGTTGAAGATACTAAGATTTTCACTGGGAGTAACGAAGGAGGACAGGAATAGGAACGATTAGAGAGACTGCTCAGGTTGGACGGTTTGGAGTCAAAGCAAGAGGCAAGATTGAGATGGTTTGGACATGTGTGGAGGAGAGATGCTGGGTATATCGGGAGAAGGATGTTGAATATGGAGCTGCCAGGAAAGAGGAGAAGAGGAAGGCCAAAGAGGAGGTTTATGGATGTGGTGAGGGATGACATGATGTCGGCTGGTGTTACAGAGGAAGATGCAGAAGACAGGAAGAAAAGGAAACGGATGATCCGCTGTGGTGACCCCTAACGGGAGCAGCCGAAAGTAGTAGTAGTAGTAGATGTTTCAGTCTCAGATATGCTTGTTTGATACATAACCACATTATTTATCTGCTGTTTACCAGTTGTATTACCCTGTACAGTGTACATTCATACCTTTGTGAAAGCAATTTAGTCTACATTTTCTGCATGTGCCTCTTATAATTTTATAAAGGTGTCTGATTTATTATGTTCATTTAAACAGAACCACTGAGTCATCAGACTGTTGTACAAGGATTGTGGTTGTAGTGGTGGCAATAAAGATGGGAAAATTGGAGACATCTGCGTGATTCTGATCAATCACCTGCAGCGTGTTCTTGTTGACTAAATCCAGCACATAGTTATAGCCGGGAAACTACAACTCCCCCACAGGTATGTTGTTTGAACTTGACTGTGTATTATGTTATGCTGTTGTGTAAGGCACCTTGTCACGCTGTTCAGAAAGGTGCGATATAAATGAAGTTTGTGTCCACGTGCGGGGGAACAGTGCAATCAGGTTGTCCTTATCGGCCACTTGGTACACTAGGTTATTATGCTGTGTGGGGAACTGGATATCCAGGGTTATCCTGGACCAAATGAACCTGAACATTATCTTTCGTGTGGCTGCTTCATTCGTTTTGCACGACCTTCTGTACATTCAGGATTTTGGCGAAATTAAGGAGGGGCAAATGTAACAGATAGAAGAAATCACAGGACATTATTTTTGTGATTTCTATTTCTTATGGTATGTGTTGTATCATAATGTGTATTGATTTCACTAATATCACATATTTGTTCTTTTGTTTCCAAATTTATTATTCTTGTTATATTATTTATTCCAGTCATGGTAATGCACAGCTCCAGACAGAAACAAGCAATTCATAATCAAACACAAATCAATTTACACATTCCATGATTGAAAAGGAGCAGGGAGAAGAAAAATCTTACCTACCCGTTACTCAAACCTAAATAACCAGACTAGATGGTCTGTCAGTCAGTTATTCAACAACTAATACTTACAGCAACATGATAAATGAAAAAGAATCAAAAAGCCATACACAATTCACCATCAACTGAAAACCCATTACCTGAAAACTCCATATTGTCCAATTATTTTTTCCTTATACATTTTCTTGAACTGAAAGATATTTATACAACTCTTTAGATCATTCCCTAAAGAATTCCACAGTTTGACGCCACATACCGAAATACACATCTGCTTTAAGTAGTACGTGCATACTGATGTTTAAAATTAAATTTACTTCTATGGTCCTCGTCCTCTGAACTAAAAACAAATAATTTTTGTAAATATTCTGGTAATACTCTTTTTGCCCTGTACATAACTAACTCAACTAAATCTTTAAGTTTCAGTACTGCCTTAATAAACAGTCTGTTGGTGTGTTCTCTTGGATCCACTTTATGAATAATTCTTACTGCTCTTTTCTGTAATATAAACAAAGGCTTTATGTTGCTCATGTACGTGTTGCCCCACACTTCCACACAGTAACTAAAATATGGCAAAATAAGTGAAGAGTACAGAATTTGCATTACCTTGTAGTCTAACATACGTTGCTTTGTTCAAAACAATATTAACTCTATCTATAGACAGTAAAACATTTTCATCCTTTTTTCTGGTTAGCAAAAACCATAAACTTAGTTATGTTCAAATTTAATGATAACTTATTTTCATCAAACCATCTTTTCAGTTTGACCATTTCACTTACAATGCTTTCTGCCACACTTTAAGTCACCTCCTGAACTAAAAAAAAAAAATTAGCGTCGTCTGCAAACAAAAAAAACTGAAGTATCTTTGACACCTCACATAGGTCATTGATATATAAAATAAAAAGTTTCAGCCCCAACACCGAGCCTTGTGGGACTCCACATTCAATCTTCATGCACTCAGATGTATTGCCAGCAAACTGTACAAATTGTTTTCTGTTAACTAAATAACTGCTTAACCAATTTAGAACTACTCCTCTCTTTTTTGTGTTCGTGGCCTTAAGGTGGGTGGATGTGTTGTGCCGTTTCTTGTCTCTCGTCAGTCTGAGTTTAACTTGACTGCGGGAGGTGCATATTTAAAGCAGCATGATGGCCTGGCGGCCTGTCCAGGGTGTCTCCCTGCCTGCTGCCCAATGACTGCTGGGATAGGCTCCAGCATCCCCGTGACGCTGAGAGCAGAATAATCAGTTTGGATAATGGAATGGATGGAGATAAGTGCCTTTTTTTTTCAGTCAGTCAAACTTTACACATCTTGAAAGCTCATATCATGAAGACTTGAACCACTGGACCAGGGGGTATCCCACTTTGAAAATTATGGAAGCCTTCTTAGCTCCTACCATGCACTTTGTTCATGGATTCAGGGGGATAGATTGGCAGTAACAGCACTTTTAGGACAGCACGGGAAAGAGAAAAGAAAAACGGGACAAGGGAAAGGCAGGACAGCATGCTGCTATGGTGTTGGTATTGTTTACTAGCAAGCTAGCTAACGGTGACTTTGCTCTTCGAGCAGGCTTGTTATCTGCCAGCGTTAGTTCAATAATATAGCATAACACACTTTCTCCATATATTTCCTGGTATTCTGCCCAGCTATGCTACTTTGTCAGTTTTTTTGCAAGACCTCAGTAAGATTTCAAACTCTGATCATATTATGAATGTGTTGTTGCACCAAAATTCTTAGCTTGTAACTGTCAAGATATACTAGGTTTTATTTATGTACAATGTAGTCATGTAACATCCTGTTGTACATTCCATTGTGGAGGACAGCAAAAATATTTTAAATTTTGATGGCAATGCCATCTACCATTACCATTGCAGTATTCTCTGCAGGCCTCGTCTAATTTTACCATCCTGCTCTCATCCACTAAAATTATGTCCAGTTTGCCATCTACCTTCTGCATGAAGCCATATGAACGCAGCGAAATTTCACAGCAAGTTGAGCTCTCATCAATTTTATTGCATTTGATTTGTTTCCTGGGATGTCAAAGATGATAGTCTGAATGAACTCCCAAATCTGGGCACGTGGTTTCGGGTAACTGATATCGAATACATAAAATGCCTTGAAACACCCATCAAAAGAGATGGGTGCTCCAAGGCTGTCCCGTTTATGATCACAAATGTTTGGGAACACTGAGGCCCCTCCCCCAGCATGACAACACATGGGCACTCTGTTGTCACGCTGGACAGGTAGTCCACCATCTACTACTACTTTTGGCTGCTCCCGTTAGGGGTTGCCACAGCGGATCATCAGTTTCTTACAGGAAATAACACGGTGGACAGGTAGTTCAGGAAACTAACATGGTGGACAGGTAGTCCACCATGTTAGTTGCAACCTGAAAAAAAAAAAACATTCTTAAAAGGTGCTATATAAGATATTCAGAACATGAATATAGCAGCAAACAACGATTTGCCATGTAAACATATAGTTGAGTAATTGTGTCCTGATCAGAGAATGAAGTCACACTCCCTCTGTGTGTATTGTAATCCGAGCTTTGTTTTGGTAGCTGGGACGCTGTGCATGCATGTTCGTCCATGCGAGTCCCTCTCTGAATGAGGCTGGCTCGCGAAACTCAGATCAAACTAGGCAGTGCTGATCAAATATGAATCAAGGTTATATTACTGCATTGCCCATTTTCCGCCTCAAATGTTTTCAGAAACATATTTTAGTGTACCGTTTAGTAGTAAAATGAAAAGGTTTGTGACGTGGCCGCCATGTTGAAAATGGCAGAGCTGTTTTGGTTCCGAGGTACTGTGCTCTAGTAACATCTTGTGGCCGAAAATCGTGTATGTACCACCTTTAAAAGTTGCTGCAACAGAAGGAACAGATTTTTTTTTCTCTGCAGAATGCAAGAAAACTTCCTTAATTTGATACAGGGCCTTGTTATAACAACATGAAAAATGAGGTTTGCATATACTATTTTTGATGAGTTTGGCTGCATGGTCCATTAAGCTCATTACTGTATATGCCAAACTGACCAAAACAGTAAATACTACTTTGTAGCAGGATATTAAAAATTATGGTCTTAACTCACATCAATGAAGAACTTACGAATCCTTCAGGTTGCTGGGGTGAAAAACTCTCCTTCCAACTTCGTAAAATGCAGTTGGAAGCAGCACCGGCAGCAGCTGTAATGCTGCATCACCTTGTTTGTCTGTAAAATTAAAATTTCTGTCAAATATCTTGCAAATGCAAAAGTGAACATAATTGTAACCAAGTTAACTCATAACTTTATGCAGGGTAGCTTTTGGACATTTTTGCCAGCGGATCCATAGAGGTCCATTCAAACTACAATGGGCCCAGTAAAGCTGGTGCCCGATAGCTCTAGAATGCTTCAGCTTGCAAAAAGACAATTGTGAAGAGTAAAGTTCTTACTGTTGCTCTCTGAAAAGTTATGATTGATAAGTGCCCAAATGTTATAACCAGCTCCAGGAATATAAAGAATCAACCAATTTTTAAAATGTGAATACCTGCTGAGAGCAAATCTATGTTGGTGACAAGGTCAGCCGTCTTCTCCTTCCTGGCCATGCGGATTATCTTCGGCGCGAACACGGGGTTCCAGTTTTGTGTTAACCTCCCAGAAGTCTCCGGATGCAATATCGAGAATCCTGACAAATCCAAGTACAAGAAAAGACAAAGATGTTATGGTTTATGGAAGACCCCAAGCGCACGACACCAGGCAAAGATAGAGTTAGCCAAAACTGGCGTAATTTATTAATAGTTCATACAACGGTCAACACAGGAGGGCAATGAGCAATTAGAAAACAGGGAGTCTGTAGATCAGTGACTGTGTTATTGCTGATGTTTATTGAGCCACTGCAGACACTTACTGAGGAACACTCAGTAACCGGGTGAGGGCCCGCGGAGCGAGAGTGCTGGATGCCAGCTACACGTGTGTCGTCTTATTGCATCCTCATCGTGTTGGTTAATAAACCAGGTTATGAATACTAACCCTGTGTCATTCATGAGAACACGAAACATGGTGTCAGAAGCGGAAGATTTTGGAACTTTCACGCACATTTTTTCGCCCGATACTTTTTATTTTTTCTAGCGAGGACAACGGAGCCACCTAGCCTACGGAGCTAATCAGCGAACATGGCGGACGGATTTCGGCGGCCCCACCCTCTCGTCTTTGATGGCAACACCGGTGAAAACTGGCGGATCTTCGAACAGGAATATGACATTGTCGTTGCGGCGGCACTCTGACAAGCCAGCCCGCACCCGTGCATACATTCTCCTCAACTTAGCAGGACCGGAGGCCATTGAACGCGAACGGCCTTTTGTGTATGCAGCAGAAGTGAGAGCACCCGGCGAGGGAGGACAAGTCCTCGTTCCCGCTGAATCCAAGGAGGATCCCGAATGCCTGAAAAGACAGTTTCGTGAGATATGCAGCCCACGGTCCAACATTACAATGGAAAGACACAAGTTCAACACACGCAATCAGAGGGCTGGTGAGTCCATTGAATCATATGTCAGTGACTTGAGAATAAAAGTAAAAAGCTGCAACTTTGGAGATCTATGTGAAGAGCTCGTTCGGGACAGATTTGTCTGTGGCATAAATGATGACAATCTGAGGAAAGTGTTATTGCGTGATAGTGACTTGACGCTAGCCAAAGCAGTCTCTGTCTGTCAAATACATGAGATAACGGAAGAGCACAACAAGACACTAGCCTCACAACAGCATCATGCTACAAATGTTGATGCAGTCCAACCTAAATTCATGAGAATAAAAAAGCATGACAGAGACAAAGTGGACAATCAATCAGAAAAATATGTCAAACAGAGCATTGCTAACTGCAACAACTGTGGAGGCAGTCATGCGGCCAGGAGAGACAAATGCCCAGCTTTTGGTCAACAGTGCAACGCCTGTAAAAAATTGAATCACTTTAAAAGATGTTGCAGATCTGTACAACAGGGCCACAACAAGCTAAAATTCAGGAGAGCTGTTCACCAGATTGAACCTGACCAAGCTGATAATATTGCTGATGATACATTCTATGTTGATGGCCTAACACTGCAAAAAACTTGTTGATTCACCTGATGTACACGTAATTGAAAAAGATGAAGCTTTTGTTACTGTACATGTAAATGGAAGTCCAGTTGAGCTGAAAGTCGATACCGGTGCTAAGTGCAATGTCCTGTCAATTTGGACATTTGAACAGATAGAGAGAAATGATCAATTTGAAGTAAATATGAAACCCACAAACCTTGTTGCATATGGGGGCAGCAAAATTAAAACTGTTGGTCTTGTTCGGCTGCAGTGTCACCTAGAGGGACAAACACACACATTGCCGTTCTTCATTGTTCATGAGGATGTTTTGCCACTGCTTGGTCTACGTGCATGTAGAGAGATGGGACTTGTCTCATTCAGCAAAGATGTTCATCAGTTAGGTCCTACTGATGATGATCTGTCGCAGCAAATTTACACTGAATACAGCGACCCCTTTTCAGATGAGCTTGGGAAACTACCTGTGACTTACTCCATGACACTTGATCCAGAGGTGAGACCTGCTGTTCGTCCTGCACATCACATTCCTATGGCTAGGAAAGACAGAGTCAAAGCTGAATTGAACAGAATGCAGGAATTAGGTGTCATCACCCCAGTATCTGAGCCAACTGACTGGGTGTCATCAATGGTTGCTACACACAAAAAGGACAAGCAAGAAATCAGAATATGCATAAATCCAAGAGACCTTAACTCTGCTCTAAAAAGACCACATCACCCCATGCGCACTGTAGAGGACATGGCTGCACACATGTCAAATGCAACTGTATTTTCAGTTCTAGATGCAAAAAATTCATTTTGGCAGATTCCTCTTGATCACAAATCCTCAATGTTAACCACTTTCAGCACCAGTTTTGGTCGTTACAGATTTCTGCGAATGCCCTTCGGACTCAACTCAGCCAGTGAGGTCTTCCAGCGCTCCATGGGACAGATTTTTGCTGGATAGCCCTGTGCAATTATAGTGGATGACATACTCATTGGTGGTAAGACTGTGGAAGACATGATGCTAACTTGAGAAAAGTGCTTAACCGTGCCAGAGAGGTGAACTTGAGACTCAATTCTCTCAAGTGCAGGTTCCGGCTGAACCAGGTCAGCTATGTTGGTCATGTTTTCTCCAGTGAAGGCCTCAAGGCAGACCCCTCCAAAACAAAAGCGATCAGTGAAATGCCAACACCAACAGATGTTCTAGTTTTACAAAGATTTCTCAGGATGGTTAACTACCTTGGAAAGTTCATTCCCAACTTTAGTGAGCTTACGGCTCCACTACGACAACTAACACACAAGGACACAGCATGGACATGGCATGAGCAGCAGCAAAATGCTTTTGAACAGCTAAAAACACACGTGTCTAGTCCACCAGTTCTGTCATACTACGATGTCAGTAAACCAGTGACGCTCACATGCGATGCTTCACAGTATGGACTTGGTGCTGCATGTCTGCAGGGAGGAAAACCTGTAGCCTACGCTTCACGCACATTAACTGACAATGAAACTAGATACGCACAGATTGAGAAGGAGCTGCTAGCAGTAGTTTTTGCATGCTCAAAATTCAATGACTATATCTATGGCAAGTCAGTGACCATAGAAACAGACCATCAACCCCTAGTCACCATACTAAAGAAGCCTATACGTGCAGCTCCAGCAAGACTGCAAAGGATGATGCTCAGACTGCAAAAGTATGACCTCACACTGGTATACAAAAGCGGCAAACTTATGTATGTGGCAGACACACTGTCTCAAGCTCCCAGAAGCTCAACTGCTCAGGAAGCTGAAGAGGAGGACAGCTTTGATGTGATGACGGTCAACTACATCTCTTCTTCCCGGCTGTTGGAGTTGAAAGAACACACAGCAACTGACACAACTCTGCAGACTCTCAGCTCCATCATCAGACATGGATGGCCTAGCAGACCATCCAGCCTTCCCCATGCTATTCGTTCCTATTATCCTTTAAGAGATGAACTGACTATTGAAAATGGTGTTATCATGAAAGGTCAAAAGGCTGTCATTCCAAAGTCTTTACAAAAAGACTACACTAGCATTGTACACAGAGGACATCCTGGTGCAGAAGCAACTAAACAGAGAGCAAGTGGGATTGTTTTCTGGCTTACAATGACAGATGACATCGACAAAGAAATACGGTCATGCTCAGTGTGTAACAGCACAAAACCACATCAGCAGAAAGAACCACTCCAGCTACACCCGGTGCCAGATCTTCCCTGGTCCACTGTAGCAACAGACATCTTTGAGTGGCATAATCAGCTGTACCTAGTTTTGGTAGACTCATATTCAGGCTGGTATGAGATTGATCTGCTCCGTGATGCTACATCGGCAACAGTCATCACCAAACTCAAAAGACATTTCTCAGTTCATGGGGCACCACACACACTCATAACTGACAATGGTAGACAGTTCACAAGTCAGCGCTTTAAGGACTTTGCTACACATTGGGACTTCACTCATGTCACGAACAGCCCAGAGTATCCTCAATTTAATGGTTTAGCTGAGAGGGCTGTTCCACGAGTGCAAAACAGCTCATAGAAAAGTCTCATAGAGATGGAAGTGATGTCTTTCTCAATCTGTTAAATCTCAGAAATGTACCACGTGACACAAAACTTGGATCCCCTGCACAAAGACTGATGTCAAGGCAAACACGCACCACTTTGCCAGTCTCAAGAAAGCTGCTTGAACCAGAGGTGTACAAGCCACTGGAGGTAATGGCTCAGCTTCTTAACAAAATACTGACACAGAAGTTGTACTATGACAGAACGAGCCGACCTCTTCAACCATTGATGGAAGGACAAGTTATCAGAATGCAGACCCCTCAAGGCTACAATCGAGCAGGCATGGTAAAGGAGATCTGCAAGGAGCCCAGATCCTATCTCATTCACTCAGAAGGAAAGCTGTACAGGAGAAATGGGCGCCACATTCTGCGGGTTGTCGAGCCTGCTCCAGCACAGCACTACCCAGACGACAGTGAATGTCAGGACAGTGGACATGAACTTAACAACCAGCACACTCCAACAAAAGTGTCACACAACACGCTGGACACTGAACAGTCACATATGAAAACACCTACAGCTGTGCTACTTGCTAAGACAACTGGAAGTCTGTACACAACACGCTATGGTCATGTCAGCAAGCCAAATCCTGAGTATAAAAATTGAGTCAATATGTCAGCTCAAAATTTGGAAGGTTATGTCATTTCAGTTAATTCTCTGATTTGCTAAGAGCTGACATTGAGGTCTTTGGGTTTCGTTTCAGGTATCTTCACATATAAGAGACCTCATTTTGTGTTAAAGTATAACTATATGCTTTGCTAAGACAACTATTTTCATATCATTCATTAAGGGCAAATTGTTTTCTTTGCATTTGATAATTCTCACTCTGTGATTATTGAACAGTTATTTAAAGGTTTGTTCAATATATGTTATTCAGCAAGTATTGATAATTGACAACATGGTTTTGTTATGGTATGAGCATGAGCTAAGAAAGGGGGATGTAGATCAGTGACTGGGTTATTGCTGATGTTTGTTGAGCCACTGCAGACACCGTACTGAGGAACACTCAGTTATACAGGTTACCGGGTGAAGGCCCGCGGAGCGATAGTGCTGGATGCCAGCTACACGTATGTCGTCTTATTGCATCCTCGTCGTGTTGGTTAATAAACCAGGTTATGAATACTAACCCTGCGTCATTCATGAGAACACGAAACAGAGTCCAAAAAAACCGAAGTTGTCCTTTAACTTGAAAACTAACCGAAACGCCCCTCTACGGTCCAAAGAAAAAACATGCCCAGCAACGAAAAGAGCCCAGTAATCCACTTTGCAGGTTATGCACAACAAACAGAGAAAGTCCAAGAAAAACTCACTGGCAATCCAAATTGGGAACGTGGCAGGATACTTCCACAGGGAAACTTCAGAGAAAATAGTAACCGAGGGCTGAGATAAACTCGGAGAGAAACGCACCGGGAGGGAAGAGTAACCACTTCTGCGAGGAGGTTACGGCACGAACTTGCACTGAGCTCTGGGAGACCAGCCAACTTAAGCCCAGCCTTGACGAGCTGATCAGCTGCAGGATGCCGACAAGCTTCGGGTGCGAGACGGAGCTTCAGGTGTGAGCGGGAGCGCGCCAGACGGAGCTTCAGGTGTGAGCGGGAGCGCGCTTGGCCTCCCGGCGAGATCCCGTTGGGAAGGGAGCAGGGCTGGGCGAGCCGTAACAAAAGATGCAAAAGAGGGTGGTAAGACACAAACAAGAATCGGTGGAGTAAACCTTATTCTGTGAGGTGTAAGCTCACCACGCCCGGAGTGTCCACTAAACGCGGAAACTGAGTCTCAGAATGAGTCATAGCCACTCATAAATGCATTGATATGAATAGGATTGGGATGGAAGGGAGACATCTTGTTGTACCTGGCAAAATGACTCCGGTTTCACGTGGTACTTGTGGTGGTGAATTCACCCGCCTGCCGCAGCAGGGCTTTTCCTGAACACTGTGGAGGTGCGCCTCCAGGAACGCTGTCGCAGGTTTATGCCTCCTCCCTGGAGCGAACCATACGTCCTGAAGTTTAGAGGGTAAACAGAAAAAATAAAACACTAGAAATAACAGAACCAGCAGCAACCCTGAAATTAAGAGTTGTCAATAATCAGGCATGCAAACTTATCAGGGGGGAAAAAAGTGACAAAGATACAAATCCGCCAGGGGGGGGGGTCCAGTGGCATGCCCCCTTGGGAAGACTACTACTACTACTACTTTCAGCTGCTCCCGTTAGGGGTCACCACAGCGGATCATCCATTTCCATCTCTTCCTGTACTCTGCATCTTCCTCTGTCACACCTATAAGCTTTAACATGTGGATTTACAGTTGCTTTTAACACGAGGCTGTGGGGAAAAACTCACCCAAGAATTAATGAAATCTTACTGCTACAAAAGTAACGTAAGGGGGACATCAGTCAAGAGTGCAGGGCCGGGTCCAAAATTTTATTAAGTGCATTGCATCCATTATACAATAAAGTTCAAACAAAATAAAGACACAATATGCATAACAAATGTTATATTTTTAGAGAGAGAGAGAGAGAGAGAGAGAGAGAGAGAGATCAGGACAATGAGGTGGAATGTTAACATTGACTCTGTTTTCATTCCCTGCTTTGCCCCCCCCCACACACACACACACACACAAATTTATGGAACTCATCAGATCTGCATGAATCACGTAGCTGACCCATTTTGGATTCAAAACGGCGAATTTCGCTGAAAGGTGACAAGTTTGCACGCCTGAATAATGGTCAGCATTAGGATTCAGCTGAGCCAACGATGGAGCCATCAGCTGACAGCTAAGTGCAAAATATTCAGTTCTCACAAAGTGATCTAACCCTTCATATGTCACCCGCTGGTGACTATATTGGCAACAGACTGTGACCATCTGTCTACATACTGTTACCATCCTCAAAGACTGGAAGTTCAGTAATGTACATGTTCTGCTATAGTGACGACAATGACATACAGTATGATACACTGGGTGACAAAGAAGCTGACTGCTGTGTGGGGTTTTTAACATTTACTTTGTGTGGGTCCATTATAGTGTGGTTAGTAACTTTACTTACATGGCCTGTGCCATGAGAGTCCCTCAGACATGGAAATGGATCTACTATCGATGATGCCAGCATTGCCTTCATACCTGAAGTTGGACTTTATAACAAGAGGCATTTTATTTGTATTCGTTAACGCTACCAAACAATCCAAAATATTGACAGTACAGTCCTTATAAAAAATGAGCAAAGCTTTTAAAACCCAGATTGTGGTACCACACCCCAGATAACCTGGATGAGATGAGTACAGTTCAGAACCCTGATGCGGTTCCCACACTAGTCAAAAAATGGCTTAATCTGTGTGTGAGAAATACTCACCTGTCTCCAAAGTGCTCCATCAGGTGGGACACGAGTATCCGTACCATGGACCTTCTTTCAGTTATAGGAATATGGTGGTTTTCCTCAAGACTGCCAACCAAGCGTTTCCCATCAGGTGTTTTGTTGAGTATCTCACAGATATTCTATAAAATTTAGGAATGATTAAACAAATGAAAAACAAACATCCATCCATCCACCCATTATCTAAACCGCTTACCCTGCTCTCAGGGTTGAGGGGATGCTGGAGCCTATTCCAGCAGTCATTGGGCGGCAGGCAGGGAGACACGCTGGACAGGTCACCAGGTCATCACAGGGCCGAAACACACACACACACACACACACACACACACACACACACACACACCCATTCATACCTAGGGACAATTTAGTACGGCCGATTCACCTGACCTACATGTCTTTGGACTGTGGGAGAAACCGGAGCCCCCGGAGGAAACCCACGCAGACACGGGGAGAACATGCAAACGCCACACAGAGGACGACCTTGGATGACCTTGTTGCTGTGAGGCAATGGCGCTAACCACTGTGCCACCGTGCCGCCCACAAAAAAACAAAAAACAAATTCAAAATGTAGACCAATCTGACGAAGTTGTTTTTACCCTCCCTATAGTCAAAGTGAAGCTAGGCTTGTTAACAGGCTTCTCTTAACAAGAAATGACCAGAAAAATAAATTCTTATTAACCATGCTCACACAGAACAAATGAACTTACGAATGTTGCTCCATGCTCCACAGAAACACTGTGCTGCTCTGTAGGCACTTCTGGGGCTGGTGTACAAACAGCAGGTGCCGGTTTGGGGCTTGAATCCTTAAAATTATGTAAAGGAAAGGATTGTGATGATTATCACCAGGATCAGATCAATGCATGCTATAAATTGCTTAAACGTTTAAAATAAAACAAAGCAATGGTGATGGACAGGTTGACGGACAAGATCAGGCAGGAGTCTCCATGGACGATGATGTTCGCGGATGACATTGTGATCTGTAGCGAGAGTAGGGTGCAGGTCGAGGAGAGCCTGGAGAGGTGGAGGTATGCACTGGAGAGAAGAGGAAAGAAAGTCAGTAGGAGCAAGACAGAATACCTATGCGTGAATGAGAGGGAGGACAGCGGAATGGTCAGGATGCAAGGAGTGGAGGTGACAAAGGCATATGAGTTAAAATACTTGGGGTCAACTGTCCAAAGTAACGGGGAGTGCAGAAGAGAGGTGAAAAAGAGAGTGCAGGCAGGGTGGAGTGGGTGGAGAAGTGTGTCAGGAGGGATTTGCGACAGAAGGGTACGGGCAAGAGTTAAAGGGAAAGTTTACAAGATGGTTGTGAGACCAGCTATGTTATATGGTTTGGAGACAGTGGCACTGACGAAAAGACAGGAGGCGGAGCTGGAGGTGGCAGAGTTGAAGATGCTAAGATTTCCACTGGGAGTGACGGAGAAGGACAGGATTAGGAATGATTATATTAGAGGGACCGCTCAGGTTGGACGGTTTGGAGACAAAGCAAGAGAGGCAAGATTGAGATGGCTTGGACATGTGTGGAGGAGAGATGCTTAGTATATTGGGGGAAGGATGCTGAATATGGAGCTGCCAGGGAAGAGGAGAAGATGTAGGCCAAAGAGGAGGTTTATGGATGTGGTGAGGGAAGACATGCAGGTGGCTGGTGTGACAGAGGAAGACGCAGAAGACGGGAAGAAATGGAAACGGATGATCCGCTGTAGCTACCCCTAACGGGAGCAGCCGAAAGTAGTAGTAGTTTAAAATAAAACAAAAATCAGTTATACTCATTCGTTTTTTTTATCAATTGGCATACTTACGAGATGTACTGTACATGTCACCAATAAATCTGTTACCTCTCTCCACAGCAATATAATTATAATCGATCATATTACTGAAATGAGTTGCAATAAATGCAGTAACACTAGGTAGTACTTCTAGACAAACAGCAGCCTAGATTAACTAGAGAACATTACTACTAACTGTACACAGTATGACCTGTAATACACCCTATGTTTAAAATAGACCGTATCTCAAAGACATGCAATGTTCACTGTCATTCTCCTTGTGGGACCTCACAACATGGAGTGGGTGATGGTCACCAATGGAAACAATGTCAACTGCCTCAATTGCTGAGGTATGAGACACAGTGAAGGCAAAAGAAATGCCTTTCAAAGCCTGTTATTTCCGAGTTTTTCCACAATGATTTTGACTTTTTGGTTCATTACCACAATGTTCTGAATGGTTCCAAAATGAGGCTCTCCATCAGCAGAGTACTACTACTACTACTACTACTACTACTACTACTTTCGGCTGCTCCTGTTAGGGGTCGCCACAGTGGATCATCCGTTTCCATTTCTTCCTGTCTTCTGCGTCTTCCTCTGTCACACCAGCCACCTGCATGTCTTCCCTCACCACATCTATAAACCTCCTCTTTGGCCTTCCTCTTTTCCTCTTCCCTGGCAGCTCCATATTCAGCATCATTCTCCCAATATACCCAGCATCTCTCCTCCACACATGTCCAAGCCATCTCAATCTTGCCTCTCTTGCTTTGTCTCCAAACCGTCCAATTTTAGCAGTCATTCTAATATAATCGTTCCTAATCCTGTCCTTCTTCGTCACTCCCAGTGGAAATCTTAGCATCTTCAACTCTGCCACCTCCAGCTCCACCTCCTGTCTTTTCGTCAGTGCCACTGTCTCCAAACCATATAACATAGCTGGTCTCACAACCATCTTGTAAACCTTCCCTTTAACTCTTGCTGGTACCCTTCTGTCACAAATCACGCCTGACACTCTTCTCCACCCACTCCACCCTGCCTGCACTCTCTTCTTCACCTCACTACTGCACTCCCCATTATTTTGGACAGTTGACCCCCAGTATTTAAACTCATATGCCTTCGTCACCTCCACTCCTTGCATCCTGACCATTCCACTGTCCTCCCTCTCATTCACGCATAGGTATTCCGTCTTGCTCCTACTGACTTTCCTTCCTCTTCTCTCCAGTGCATACCTCCACCTCTCCAGGCTCTCCTCAACCTGCACCCTACTCTTGCTACAGATCACAATGTCATCCGCAAACATCATCGTCCACGGAGACTCCTGCCTGATCTCGTCCGTCAACCTGTCCATCACCATTGCAAACAAGAAAGTGCTCAGAGCCGATCCTTGATGTAATCCCACCTCCACCTTGAACCCAACTGTCACTCCAACCGCACACCTCACCATTGTCACACTTCCCTCATATATATCCTGCACCACTCCTACACACTTCTCTGCAACTCCTGACTTCCTCATACAATAGCACACCTCCTCTCTGGGCACCCTGTCGTATGCTTTCTCTAAAACTACAAAGACACAATGTAACTCCGTCTGGCCTTCTCTATACTTCTCAATCAACATTCTCAAAGCAAAGCAGATTGAGACAGCAAAAGTGTCATTCATGGCCTAAAGCTAGTACCCTTGTACTTAATCCAAGATGGCAAATAATACTTCTGTGAAAACAGCAATTCCCTCAAACCCACTTTTCACCTTCCCAAAATCCTCTGTGGTATCAAGGAGTGTGGTGCACCCTGGCACAACTTCAAAGTCGTGGGAGAACATCTGGCCAGACAACAGGGTGTAGCACATCATTATCTGATGTCTGTAGGCCTGTGTTTTACAAATATTCCAAAAATTGCAGTTCACGTGGCTTACCCGCTTGAAAAACTCATGTTTTGCCTTGAAACACATGGACCAGAAGTGAACTAGAGGCCCCAGTTTCCTGATTGCTCCAGGAAAATGAAGCATGGAATGGTGTTTGGGCTTCAAGTGTCTGTCTGAATAGAGCTCTAAATAAAGATAATTGTGTTCCTGAATCAGGTATCCAAAAAAGATTACTGCTCCTTATGTCAGTTCAGGAGAAAAGATCGATTCCATACAGCTAAGTAATGAAGGGACCAATTCTGTTTAGAAGGGAGTCTGAGTGGTAGTTCACCTTATCATGCATTGATGAAAGATCCTCAACAGTCTGTACCCTTAAAACCTCTCTGTGTACCCGACACCATTGATACACACTATTGGCTGCAAAGCTTTCTGTATAACCAAGGATGCTGTTAAGTCCAAGGTTATCCTCACAGACCTGTGCCACTCCAGCCTTAAGTGCATTTGAAATGTGTGGTTTCAATCTGAATACCATTCAGTTCCATTTACCTAATCTCATTCACAACTGGCTCTAGGACAGCATTCATTGAATACATTTTCACATCATCAGTCAAGTACACTGCCAACAAGAAGTAAGCCTTTAGGCTAGACAGATGCTCTAGTGGCAAGCATTTCATGGTGAAATAGATGAAACCAAGCTTGTGGACTGAGGTTTTTGAGCCCAGTGGATTCACCATCTCACAATCATCACTGTAAAGTACAAGTTTGACGCTTTTATCACAAAATGCACAATTTTTATGCTAAGCTGCCCCACTATAAGCTCGTGTCAGCTTCTAAACCAACTACTTGCCTACTTGACTCCTTACCAGCAAAACTTTTTAAAGACTGCTGGCCTTTTCTGGGAACTACAATGCTAGACATTGTTAATTTGTCATTTACTACTGCCATTGTTCCCAGCAGTTTTAAGACAGCTGTGGTTAACCTCCTCCTCACCTAGGTCATCCGTCAGGATGCCCCAATAGGGTTTCAGTTGCACCTGTTTTTTTAAAGCATGGGGCACTACTTCACATGCAGTTCTATGAGTTAGGGTTAGGGTTAACTGGAGATTGTGTGCCTTTCCATTGTCAAGATGCATTGATAATCAGCAAAGCTATGATGTCCCCCGGTCCATAACATCAGTCTATCAATGAATGCACCCTAGGGCTACTGCTACCCATAGGAATAGCAGGATTTATTAATGAGGTTTACTCCTCTAGCTCTGCCGTGTTCTGCTCTGTTGTCTCCTGACAATGTTAACAGGATTACCGTGAAGAGGGTATGGCCCTTCAGCATGCATGGACGGTCATTCATCATGGAGAGGCTATATTTTGCACTTCACATGATGCTGGGGTGTATGTAGACCAGTCTAGGATGCCACGAAAGGCCATCTAGGAAAGGTACTACTCCTATACTTAACCCCATAACCCCAATGTGTGGTTAAACCTCTACTTGAAAAACAAAAAACACATACCTCGATCCAGGGTATCTTAATAACTATCGACCAGTCTCTAATCCAGTGTTTCCCAACCTAGTCCTCAAGGAACCCCTATTCTGCAGATTTTCTTTGCAACCCTGAATAGGTACCTGTTTGTAGTTATTCAACCAATCAGCAATGAATTATGTCAGATGTTGCACACTTTGCATATTTAAGTGCTGTGAGCTGAATGGTTGAGTAAGTACAAGCAGGGCTACCTATACAGGGTTACAATGAAAATCTGCAGGATAGGGGTTCCTTGAGGACTGGGTTGGGAAACGCTGCTCTAATCTTCCATTCTTTTCTAAAGTACTAGAGAAAGTTGTGTATAAACAACTTTCGACCCATATAGAAGAATACAGTCAGCTTTCAGGGCCTGTCACCCCACTGAAACTGCTCTGACCAGAGTGGCGAACGATCTTTTACTAGCTATTGACTCTGATTCCACTTCTTAGCTTCTACTACTGGACCTCAGTGCAGCCTTTGACACCACTGACCACTGTATACTGTTAGACAGATTAAATTGTAATTTTGGTGTCTCTGGTTTAGCTCTCTCTTGGCTTAAGTTCTACTTATCTGGAAGAACACATTGTGTCTGCTATAGTAATATTACATCAACATTCTCTGATGTTAAATATGGTGCACCTCAGGGCTCAGTTCCATGCCCTCTACTTTTCTCATTATATTTCACCTCTTGGCCAAATTATATGCAGCTATGGAATACATTTCCATTGCTATGCTGACGAGACTCAGCTGTATGTGCCCATAAGGGCTGATGATCATACTCAAATGATTAATTTAAAGGCCTGCTTGGCTGCTGTGAAAAATTGGATGTCACTAAACTTTCTGCTTTTAAATTCAGATAAAACTGAGATGCTGGTCATTGCTCCTGATAGACACAGACACCAATTTGATCAAGTAACGATAACAATCGACAACTCTGTTGATTTCAGAAACTGTGGCAGCCAAGAATCTTGGTGTTACATTTTATCCCAGCCTTTCCTTTGATAAACACATTAAAGAAATGACTAAGACTGCCTTTTTTCACCTACATAATATAGCTAAAATTTGGTCTTTTCTGTCCATGGTTGATGCAGAGACTCTAATACGTGCATTTGTTTCATCCAGAATTGATTACTGTCCCCAAAACAGTATTGTGGAGTGCCACCATAGGCAGAAATGGAGGTTCAGGGAGGGAAGTGTGGGATGTAAACAGTCAGTCATGTGGAGAAGAAAGACTATGGCGCGCTGCAGGTTGGGCGCTAGCATTCAGCTACCCAGCCTGTTCGGGTGGACTCCGTCAGTTCTGAAGAGGGAGAAACGATCACAAAATAGATTAAAATTGTCAATTATACCTATATTGTGAGCTCTGCAGGCAGAGATGAGCCACGTGTGCAGGCTGAGGATTCTGCTAAAATGCTCTGCTCCACTGGCCAGAGTCGTGATTGATTACTCAACGATTGGTGGAGGATGGGACTGAGTGCAGCAGCCCCGGGATATCAGGGACTGTGGCTCCAGGGAAACAGTGTGTGGCTGCATTGAGACAACGGATCTTCCTGATTATGCAATCCCCAACTATTAATGTGGCTAGGGAGACAAGGGGACAAGGACATGTCAGCTGTGGGTTCTCATGGTAGCAGAGTACATGATCCACACTGTGTGTTGAAATCGCCAACTGAAGATATTATGTCTGAGCAAACAATTTTTGTGACGAGGCAGCGACAGCTCTGAGTATGGATTTCCCTGGGGGCTCAGGGCAAGGAAAACTTTGACAGCATCTAATCACAGCCTCTTTCAGGGTCTTATGACAGGAAGAGGAGGTTACCTTCCAGGATGAGGACTACTGTCTTGGCTTCACAGTTGGACGGCGATCCACCTGGACACTGCTAGCCACTAGTGGGTAAGCAGCGATATCAGCAGGCACCATTTTCACAAAAAGGTCCAGATTGGGACGCATCAGAACCACTGGAACATTGGCTGGGTGGACTGGAGTGTCATCAGACAGGGTCGCATAGGTGTTGGAGAGGCTTAGGCGAGGGGGGAGGCAGCCCCGTCTAAGCCTCTCTTGCGACCGTGGACCACCACTTCAGGCCAGGACGATTGGTAGTTAGGTGGACATGTGGAGGAGTCCTACAGAACTGTGTCCTAGATGGTTGCACTAAGAGAGGCAATCCATTTGGATTGCCCAAAAGCCAAGTCCATGAAGCTGGTCTAAATTGAGTCTTTCTTATGTAGTTCATCAGAAAGCCATCAAACATCCTCTTCAAGGTCAGCAATCTTTCTATTTGCTTTATTCAGTAGCACACAGTCCTCACAGAACAAAGTTGGCATAATTGTTTGGTTAGCTTAGTCATAGGCTAGAAACAAGCCACATACAGCCCCAGCGGCAGTGCTACAGAATTGGAGGCTTCGGTGTGATCAAGTCAGTGAAGGAGCCGATAATCAAATAAAATCATTAAAATAATAATAGAGGCAAACCATAAAATGGTCCAAGTAAATTCTTAAAAGTTATTAGTTGTTAAAGTTAAAAGCAAGCAGAGCAACAGACAAACAAACCGTCAGCTGGGAACCAGATGTGACATAATGATGCGGCCTTTGCCACCAGAAAGTGGTCACCACTAAGTGACCTCTTCAGTCTGAACTGACTGCAGTTATTCCAAGCCTTATAAACAACATAGTGGCATACCGACCAAAAACAACGATCAGTTTCATATGCAAATTGCCATGACCGTTGACTAGACTTACAATGGCAATGTGTACTATTCACAGAAGATTGGGGAATAGTTGCAATCACAGCATTCTCAGATGGCGACAGATGTACTAACCATTAACCCCGACCAAGTGTCTGCTCCTGAAACTGTGTCTTCAGTCCATGTACTTCACATATAAGGAGCAGTAGCTACTATAGGCAGAAACATGGATGTGATATGGGTTCCCCAGTTTCACCTATAGTGTCCAACTTGTATATGGAGGAAGTGGAAAAGAGGGCTCTGATGTCCTATCCAGGGACACCACCTAGCTATTAGTTCAGATTTGTGGATGACACCTGGGTTAAAATTAAATCTCAGGATGTACCATATTTCACTGACTAAATTAACTCTGTGGACAACCACATTAAGTTCACTAGGGAGGATGTGAAAAACTAAAGATTAGCCTTCTTAGACTGAAATTGCAATTGGTGATGGGGACATTTGATTGTTGATGTTTACCGTAAACCAACACATACTGATCAGTACTTAAGGTTTGACTCTCGTCATCCACTGGAGCACAAACTAGGAGTCATCAAGACGCTGTATGAGAAATCCCACATTAAACAGGCTCTGCTTAAATGTGGTTAACCTAACTGGGTATTTGTCAAAGCCAGGAAGACGCCCAAACAGTGCACCAGCCGATCGAAGAGAGGAGAAGGAAAACAGCTGCCTAAGCGTAAACAAGTGGTGATTTTGTATGTGGCGGGAGTTTCTGAACAGTTGAGACACGTATTTTCCAAATGCCGTGTCTCAGTTGCTTTCAAACCTCAAAACACGCTGTGCCAGAAATTGGTCCAACCCATGGATCTGGTCCCCCAGCACAAACAGAGCAATACAGTGTACGCTGTTAAGTGCCGGGAGGATTGCCATGAATTGTACATTGGGGAAACCAAACAGATGCTGACCAAGAGGATAGCACAAAACAGAGGAGCTAATGTGTCAGGCCAGGACTTCACAGCCTACACCCATCTACAGGCCAGTGGCCACTCTCTTTTTTTTTTCTAAATTTTTTTCCTGGTTTTTCCCTTTTTCTCCCAATTTAGTAGCCAATCTCTCCCTATTCTAGTTCAAATACCCACCCTCGTACTGTATGCATTCGCCAACTGCATCTCTCTGGCTGACAGTCTTGAAGGAGACACCTTGCCACTTCCATGACAAGGCAAATCCAGGCCGAACCACTGCTTTTTCCGACAAACACAGAGAGGCATTCATGTGACAAACACAAGCCGATTCCGCCCCCTTCCCGAAGAAAGTGTTGCCAATTATTGATGCTTCATCGAATCCGGCCATAGTCGGATCTGACGAGACCGAGGCACAAACCCCGGTCCCCGGTGGGCAACTGCATCGACAAAAGCCGATGCTTAGACTGCTACACCACCACGGACCCTCAGTGGCCACTCTTTCAAGGATGAGGATGTGCCCAACCTTGACAGGGAGGAACGCTGGTTTGAACAGGGAGTCAAAGAGGCCATCTATGTGAGGGGGGGGGGGGCTAAGAGTACATGTGTCACCATCTTACAATGCTGTGATTGCACCTATTTCCAAATCCTCTGAGTACACATGGCCATTGTAACTCTAGTTAATGGTCACGGCAATTTGAATATAAAACTGATCATTGTTTTTGGTCGTTACGCCACTGTATTGTTTATAAGGGTGGGGATACCTGCAGTCAGTTTGGACTGAAGAGGTCACTTAGATGAGTGATGCAAGGTGTCTCTCAATAAGCGTTGTGTCCAGATGAATGATTGACTGGGGTTTAGTCTCCAGCCTGGTGACAAGATGTTGTTCATTCGCGTGTACTGCTCCAAATTGGCCACCCGGTTCTCCAGGAAGATGATTCTCTTTTCTTTCTCAAATTTTTGTAGCCTCATGGCCTTGACTTCTTCCACCAGGTCCAAAATCGTTTTCTGCTCTGGTCTGACCGCTGCAACCTCCTCCGTCAGAAAGTCGAGTGATCTTTTTATATCATCAACTTCCTCAGCTGTAGGATTCTTTTTTGTTTCCATGGCGTTTTGTTTGTGCCAGCTAGTTAGCTTAGTCAGCTAGCTAATATAGCCAGCTACTGGCTCAGCCGGCGTCTTTTTCTGTCTAACTTCCAAAAATCAGTTTCACAATCCAGGTAGCGGTCAAAACCAAATATCATTGTTGTAGATAGTCCCGAGATCCATAATCCAAAATCAGTAGTCAATTGCAAAATTATTTTCAGAATCAAGGGCAAAGGGATAAGAGTGAGGGAATCGTTTCAGGAAGTGATCAAACACAACTCTGTCGACTTACATACTTTTTCCCACACACTCCTACCAGGGGTTTGTCTTTCAGAGCAAATTGTGGTCACCCACTGCTGTCAGGCATCCAGCTCTGTCTGATAGAACAATGATACAAATTAAGTAAATGTCTTCGGAGCCAAGGAAGAATGATTAAAAGTCAGCCTCCAGCTACAATTGGTAATGTTAAAAACCACAAACCAAGCCAGAAAACGTGGTGTAATCATGGACTTAGACCTGAATTTCAATAGCCACATTAAGAACATTGCAAAGTCAGCCTGCTATCACCTGAAGAACATATCAAGGATTAGAGGATTTATGCCTCATCAGGATTTGGAAAAACTTTTCCACGCATTTATCTTCAGTTGACTTTACTATACTAACGGCATCTAAAAAAAAATCGATCAGACAGCTGCAGCTGATTCAGAACTCTGCTGCTCAAGTCCTTACTGAGACCAAAAAAGTGGATCACATCATTCCAGTTCTGAGGTTGTAACACTGGTTTTCTGTCCATGAAAGAACTGATTTCAAAACTCCGTTCTTGGTTTATAAAGCACTGAATGGTTTAGGGCCAAAATATATTTCTGATCTACTGCTGCACTATGAACCATCCAGACATCTCAGAATGTCTAGGACAGGTCTGCTTTCTGTCCCCAAAGTCAAAACTAAACATGGAGAGGCAGCTTTCAGTTTTTGTGCACGACATATCTGGGGGGAAAAAAAACAAAAAACAGAAAACTGCAGGTCTGCTGCAACTCTAAGTTCTTTCAAATCAAGGCTGTGACATGTTCACTGTAAGACTTTCCTGTTTGCTGCTGCCTTTTCTTAAAGGTTTTGATTATCATCTTACACTGCATTATAACTTTTACTCTCTCTTTTTATTTGTTTTTACTGTCTTTTTATTGCCTTATGTTGCTTTTATATTTTGTCTTAATGCTTTTTATGTTTTATGTAATGCACTTTGAATTACCTTGTTGCTGGAATGTGCTATACAAGAAAATTTGCCTTTCCTTGCCTTATATATCTATAGACTTATTTTCACATCTTTATGTTCATCTTGTGTTGTCCTCATCTTTGCTTGTCAGTCAGGCATATTTAACTGTATTTGCTCTACTGTCTTTCACAGTCTTTAATTGCCCCAAACATTATAGGGATTTTCACTTCTCTGGATATGTGCCTTTTGGCAGTTTTTTTTTTTAAACAAAAGCACATACAGTTTGTTGCCATTTTTTATATGCAGTTCCACTATTAATGGGAAGATCCAATTATCTCAATTTAAACTTGTTTACATTCAATTCTGTGTCTAGGTGGTAGTTTGAGTACATTTAATAACATGAAACACATTTAAGGAGTTGTTCCTTATCCGATGCGAGGGTCTAAGGACAGGATGTTGTGTTGCTGTAGAGCCCCTTGAGGCAAATTTGTAATTTGTTATATTGGGCTACACAAATAAAATTGATTTTACTTGACATACCTGAAAAAGAGAAGTACACTCTGTCAAAAGGGGTGAACAATGATCTTTGTTCTTTTTGGGGACTCATCCCATTTAAGACTGCATGCCTCAGCATCAAACCAACCAACTCCCTTCCTCAGAGTAGATGTAATGAAAATTAATAATCATCGTTTTAATGTACATTTCTATTTCAGGGAAAAAGAAATCTTAAGGATTTTAAGAGATGAAAAAAATCTCACACAATTGGCGACACACTTGAGCGCTCTTAGTTTATTGAGAATTTTGCTTTTAGGAAATTAAATTTACTGAGACGTCAGTTCTTCAGAAAAGACTTGGAAATGGATACTGAATATATGAAAAATAACAGCAGGAAAGCAGTGCTGTGAATTTGTATGAAAAAATAAAATAGTATGAAACCATAAACATTTTCCACTGCTTGGGACTCTGTAAACTCTATACAGGTATTATCTCAACACATCGAATTTTTGTCGCCTGTCCATATGTATTTATCTTGAATATTTTCACAGTAAGGATGGAGCGGGAGTTTGACAGGATGGAGCAGGAGATTGACAGGCGGATTGTTGCGGCATCAGCAGTAATGTGGACGTTGTACCGGACCGTTGTGGTGGCGAGGGAGCTGAGCCGAAAGGCAAAGCTATCAATTTACCAGTTAATCTTCGTTCCAACCCTCACCTATGGTTGTGAGCTTTGGGTCGTGACCGAAAGGGTGAGATCATGGATACAAGCGGCTGAAATGAGTTTCCTCCATAGGGTGTCTGGGCTCAGCCTTAGAGTAAGGGTGAGGATCTCGGTGTAGAGCCGCTTGCTCCTTTGCATCGAAAGGAGCCAGTTGAGGTTGTTCGGGCATCTGATTAGGATGCCTCCTGGGCGCCTTCCTTTGGAGGTTTACCACGCACGGCCAACTGGGAGGAGACCCCGTGGTAGACCCAGAACTTGCTTAAGGGACTATATATTCAATCTGGCCTGGGAACGCCTTGGGATCCCCCAGAAGGAGCTGGAGGGGCGTTGCTGGGGAGGGACGTCTGGTGTGCCCTACTTAGCTTGCTGCCACCGCGACCCGACCCCGGAGAAGCGGCTGAAGATGAATGAATGCTTTCATAATACCAAATGCTTTTCCGCGTTTCCACATTCTCTTCCAGACTTGGTGAAAATGGGATTGTAGTGTCCATCTCGAAGAGCTAAAGGTGCTGTGACAGCAACCCGTTCACATTCCCAGGTCGTCAAATACACACGCTTCGTCATGCCCCACGGCGCCTGATAGCTACCGACTAGGGTTGCCACCTTTGGTTTGTGAAAAACCGGGACATTCGACGTGCGGCGCGGGGGTTAAACCATATTTGCAAATATACTATGTTAACATTTGTAGGACTCCCTATTGCCTCTCTTACCTATATTTGTCCTGACACAGACGCTCTCCCTGACGCAGATGCACTCCCTGACGCACTGCCTGACCCTGACGCAGTTGCACTCACTCTGGACTCCTGCTGCTGTGCCTTTCTCCATTAAATACAGATTTAAAAAAATAAAGAGGAAAACATGATTAGATGTATTATAGCCTAATAGATTATAAACAACTTTTTAACTTAATGAATTTGGGAAACCTAACAGACATTTCTCACCTCTTTTCCCATGTGTACTTATCATTCTTTTCTGCTGCCTGTAGGAGTCTCTGCTGTCCCTCGATGAATGTTTTAAACTCCAACTTCCTTTTATCTGACCAGACATCCTCCATGTGGCTAAATACACGCTCACCATAGGCATTGCTGAGCGGGGACTGACAAAACAAAAGATACCACTTGGAGCAATGCAGTTGCTTCTTTTACATTGTTGAAAAAAAAAATGCTAATTTCTTGTCTGGTGCCAGCTCTTCTGGGATGCTTTCAAATACAGAGTTCAGAACAGTGTAGTCCTGATAGTCTGTCTTCATCAATACCCAGAGCTAGTTCGTCGACCAATCGCTCGAGTGTATCCCATTCCACTGGACCACTCAGTTGCAGACGGCTAACATTACTGGATCCTCAAAATCAAAGTTTGTCTCTAGGTACAGAACAGCCTTTTCAAAGAAGTTGTCGGCCAGTGTTGTGAACTCCGTCTGTTCTCTTGCACTCAGTTTTCGGGATGCTTGCTTCGTTTTACAACCATAAAATCTGTCTGCACGGCATGAGATTAATTGGCTGTGCAATCGGCTCATCACTCCGTGAACATCCAGTAGAGTAGCGCTCTCATTTTCCAACTTCCGTATTGCGTTGTCAAATTCCTGCATGACGTTGTGCATGAGCAACAGAAAACATTTAAGCAGCATCACTTCATCCTCATCACTGCTGTCGGCAGCATCAGCACCACTTTTGTACATCGCCTTCCAGATAATGTCAGGACAATCCTTCTTTCCCTGTGACAAAAAAAAAACAAAAACACTTCAGGGCAGGCCAACACTCCAAGATCCGCTGAATTGCAGGCAACAGAGATAACAAACGGTTTGGTACATGCCTCAGCATCTCTTTGTACTCTATTGAAGTAAACTCACAAAACTCTTTCAAAGATTCTGCTTTTTTGGCTGAGCATGAGAATTCGCTGTAGATTTTTAGGACAGTGCATTCAACATCATAACCTGCAGCGCTGAGAAGTCTGTTCGTGTTTTGCAGGGTGTTGTGGATCAAGTGGCATACGCAGTTGCCCTTTACGATGTGTGGACCGACTTCTTTCAGTTTTTGAAAAAACTGAATTGTGCTTGCCAAAATTTACCGATGCATTGTCAGCTCCATATGCACTAATCTGGCTGACAGACAGGCCAATTGTTTCTGTGATATCCACAATTTGTCCGTAGATAGCTCCGCTCGTTTCATGGGGGTCCTTGTAAAATTCCAACAGTCCACATTTAACACCCTCGTCTTCATGGAAGTATTGGACTGTGTGTGGATGTAGTTGGGCGTTGCATCAGAACAGATAGCAAAATATGGGGTCTGTTTCAGTTCTTTAGCTAAACGCTCCTGGCTGTAAGGTGCTAGCACATTTTGAACAAAAGCTTCACTTTTTGTTCTTCCACATGACATTTTTGTGGCGATACTCGAATCATGAAAGATCTTTGCACTTACTTTACTGCCACAATCCGTAGATAAGTAGCTGTGGCCACGAATCACTCCGTGGCAGGGGCGGATCTACAGGGTGGCAAGGGGT
This sequence comes from Lampris incognitus, assembly GCF_029633865.1. Taxonomy (NCBI): domain Eukaryota; kingdom Metazoa; phylum Chordata; class Actinopteri; order Lampriformes; family Lampridae; genus Lampris; species Lampris incognitus. The sequence goes on from NC_079221.1 coordinate 44,237,028, forward strand.
GGCAACTGCCACCTCTGGGACACAGTCTTGCCACCCCTGTTGCCACCCCATTTATAAATCAGATAATATGTTTTTAAAGTATATTTTATGTACATGCATGGTGAAGGTCAATGAGACCCGCACCAAACTCATCTCAAACAGAAGTCGCCGATTTAGAATCCCCCTCCCCCTCACAGGCGCGGATCTACAGGGTGGCAAAGGGGTGGCAACTGCCACCTCTGGGACACAGTCTTGCCACCCCTTTGCCACCCCAGGAAAAAATCTCTAGATCCGCTACTGCTCCGTGGTATACACTCCGCAACTGCTACCCCGACTTCCTCCGGTGAACCTTTTTTTTGTCACAAAGGTTGCAATGGCTATAGTTTTGCGTTTGCCTGATGCAAAAAAAACTCTGGTGCTTCTTTGTTTTGCATGGTTTTCCCTTCATATTTAACTGAAATGTTGGCTGAACACAAAATACATGTGGCGGAGAACGGGTGTCCTTGGGCTGGCCTTACCGATTCAGAAAAGTTCTCTCTTTTTGCCCAGTCTGAGTTGTATACGTTGTAAATCGTTTTTTCTTTAATGCCGGCGGCTTGTCTGATTTTGTTCTCTCGTCCTCCTCGTCCGTCTCTCCCCCCATTTCACAAAAATGACAAAATAAACCGAAGGTTTACAGGCTAGTAGGCTAGCTAGCTGAACTCACTCACGGTAGGGTCGTTGAAGGGTAGAGGCTAGTTCCCCATCGATGCAGAGAACGGAAATGGAGTAGAGAACGGTCAACTGAGCATGCGCGAAATGCCTCTACCACGCCTCCACACGCCCCGCGTAGCATCTAGGATTCTAGGAGGACCCGCCCCTACTCTGCGTCTGATTAGCTAACTTTAACCCTAACCCCGCCCTAACCCTAACCTACCCAAACAACGGAGGCAACGAGTACTTGCGCATGCTCAGTCGACCGTTCTCTGCATCGACGGGAACTAGCCTCTACCGTCGTTGAAGCGGATGCGCGCGGCAGACTGACAGGAAGGCAGGCAGCCCGGGCAGTTGCTAGGTGATAAGGTACGCCTTCGTATTTCTGCTACCAATGAAATAAAAGTGTACATAGGCCTACGGCCAATCGTCGCTGTTTTACCAATTTTTACCTGCTTACAGGCACAGGGTTGGATTTAAACAGCAAGGAAACAGAACAGCAGTAGAAGAAACCAAATGAGGTTTAAATACGACATTCTAAATTAGAAGTACATTTTCACAAAAAATACAATTCGTGTCCCGGGAAAGAATAGGACAGCCACTCAAAAAAAAAGAGAACATTCCCGGGAAAACCGGACGTTTGGCAACACTACTGTAAACTACTAATAAGACACATTAGCACCTAGCTGACGGGTCTGACCCTTTAGCCGAGCGGTTAGCGATGTCGCCTTTTGGTGCAGTACACCTCGTATCGAATCCCGCACCGGGCAGGAAAATAACCGGTTACATTGGTGGCAGCGGTGGGACCCGGAAGTGTGCAGATCCTCAGAAGTCTCTTCGGAGCGCGGGAAGAACAAAGCGTGAGGGCGCGCTTCCGGGGAGGGTGACGACTGTAAACTGCTAATAAGACACGTTAGTCCCTAGCTAACGGGCCTGACCCTTCAGCCGAGCGGTTAGTGATGTCGCCTTGTGGTGCAGTACACCCCGTTCGAATCCCGCACCGAGCAAGAAAATAACCGGTTACACTCCTACCGACGCATGAGGCACCTTTAGCGTCTGTATGAGACGCGCCCGGCTTTCTACTAACTGCAAATCCATCCGCGGTCATATTTGACTCTCAGGGAAGCTGCTAGGGCCACCCATTCACTCCGATATCAATCCGCCCGCGCATTAAAACACGTTTTATCGTCCGGACGTTGCCCCCCATTGTCAATTCACATTTTAAGGTTTTCTTTTAATGATATCCTTAGCATTTCTCAACACACAAACATGAAAGTGTCATAATTCACATCCTTCATTCATACTTGCTATATTCTCAGTAAGCCGACAACAAAACTGGAGGTCCACACAGTAGTTCGACGCAACGTAACATTTTTTTGTTTTACGTCACAGGGCACTCTCCCGTAAATCTGTGTCAACTGTCGTAAAACACCAAAGAGTACACAACAACTGCTTGCTTTTTTTGGTTATTTGCACACAATTGGTTACAGAAAGAGACAAAGTCATTTAGAAACATCACGCCTTTGGATCCTCATGTGACTGCGGATAAATGTAGTATGTTGCTTATAAAACAAGATGCCAGAAGCACATTCATATGTTGATTGCACATATTGTGTTCCAGATGTTTATAAAAGGGTAGCCCCACAACAGAAGGTCCTGAGCCAACAAAGCGATGGCAGCTGGATACGTTTTGTGTAACTTGTTGTTTACAGCCTGTGTGCTCTGTGACGTCACCAGAGGCAGAGGGTCACAAGGGCTTCCAAGCATGCACAGCCAGGACAGCTTTGGTTATGATGTGCATACTAAACATTGTTATAGTCGTTATAGCTGTTGTTATTTTGATTGGCTGTTAATATTATTATTATTATTATTATTTTCATGTGAAAGCAATTAATACACAATTATTCGATTAATATAACAGAGAATAGAATAGACATTTTTATCGTCCACTCGTGGAAATTGGTGTTTGGCTTCACAGACATATACACACTTAAATACTCCTCTGCCATGAGTTGGAGTGCATGAGATAAGACAATAAATAGATGGGCCTGTAATAATAAACAGTTGGGATGAAAGTGCTAAATAATGTGAGGATCCAAGGACAGGATGTTGTGTTGCAATAAAGCCCACTGAGGCAAATTTGTAATTTGTGATAATGGGGCATACAAAAAATTTTGACTCGACTTGAAATGATAACAATAATTATGTCTATCTGAAATATGTATTTATTTTTTTTATTTAGCACTTTCATCCCAAGCATTTATTATTAAAGGGCCACCTATTTAATTTTGTTTATTGCAAGTTTTGCTTAAGTAATGATTTAAAAAGAAATGTCACTGTACAACAAAAATATCTCAAAATGAGGCCCCTGATATATTACAGATAGATACAACTGAGATAGTTTACATAAGCAGTACCTGTCCCGTATCAGACAAGAAACATTAATTTCATAATAGTTATATTTATTTATTTGTTTGTTTTTTGGTTGGTTGTTTGTTTGTTCAGCCCTTCTGTTGTCTTATGAGTCAAAAAGGCCCATAGCAGTGTTTAACAGTAAATAAAAGACTAAGTGACCTTTTTTCAACCTGAAATTTGATTATTTTCCTAGAGTGACTCCAACATTAGACAAAAACATTGTTTTTGCTCATATTTCCATGAAAGCTGTACACCACTAGGGTACTAAGATTGTCTTAGGGTCATTTTGACCCGGAAGGTTTATAAACAGGTTTTTGGATCAAGTAGATGATCTTTTTTTCTACCTGAATTTTGATGACTTTTCCTAGAGTGACCCCAACATTAGAAAAGTGAAACATTGATTTTGTTCATATTTCCATGAAAGCTGTACACCACTAGGGTACTAAGTTTGTCTTAGGGTCATTTTTGACCCGGAAGGTTTATAAACAGGTTTTAGGATCAAGTAGATGATCTTTTTCCAGCCGGAAATTTGATGATTTTCCTAGAGTGACCCCAACATTAGACAAAAACATTGTTTTTGTTCATATGTCCATGAAAGCTGTACACCACTTTTTGACCCGGAAGGTTTATAAACAGGTTTTAGGATCAAGTAGATGATCTTTTTTCTACCTGAAATTTGATGACTTTTCCTAGAGTGACCCCAACATTAGAAAAGTGAAACATTGATTTTATTCATATTTCCATGAAAGCTGTACACCAATAGGGTACTAAGATTGTCTTAGGGTCATTTTTGACCCGGAAGGTTTATAAACAGGTTTTAGGATCAAGTAGATGATCTTTTTTCTACCTGAAATTTGATGACTTTTCCTAGAGTGACCCCAACATTAGAAAAGTGAAACATTGATTTTGTTCATATTTCCATGAAAGCTGTACATCACTAGAGTACTAAGATTGTCTAGGGTCATTTTTGACCCCAAGACACAGGTTCACAACCAAGTGGGGTCGCACAGAATTGAAATGGGGTCGCCTGAAATTTCCAGTATTTCATCAGCACAAATAATAATAATTATTATAATAATAAAAACACCACACACGATTTAAAACGACTCACTTCCCCTCATAAAAGTCGAGTTCTCGGCACATCTTGATTCACGTGATCACACGTGACCAACGTGCGGATTCTCACGCTCACGCAAATAGCGAGCGAAGTTTGCAAGCGAACCAGGGCGACAGAAAATGGAACGACTTCCTCGTCCACCTGCGCCCTCCGCATCTCCGGGTGAAACGGAGAAGCTGACAACAAAAAGAAAAGAGAAAATACGATGAAACCTTCCTTCAGTTTGGATTCACTAGCATAACTGGACACAATGAGGAAAAGCTGCAATGTCTGCTGTGTGGTAACATCCTGTCTATGGAGAGCATCAAACCCAACAAGCTCAAGAGACATTCTGAGACTATGCATAAAGCACATGTAGGCAAAACAAAATCTTTCCTTGAAAAGAAATATGCCGAGCTGAATAACCAGCGAGTGTACTTCAGAAAGGCAATGACTGTCAGTGAGCGAGCCTTGAAAGCATCTTTTGAGGGGAGCTATCTTGTTGCAAAGGCTATGAAGCCACATAGCATTGCTGAGACTTTGATATTGCCGGCTGCCATTGAAGTGGTAAAAACCATGTGTGGGGAGGGAGAAGCGCAAAAACTGAAGACACTACCACTGTCTGATACCACGGTGAAAAGAAGGATAGATGCAATCGCTAATGACCAAGACAGCATGCTAACAGAATGACTACAAAATTCCCCAGCCCGTTCTCTACAAATGGATGTCAGCACAGAAGGAAAAAATGCCCATGCTTTGACATTTGTTCGTGATATGCAGGATAATGCTATTCATGAGGACATTTTGTACCGTCTCCCTCTTCCTTAACAAGAGACTGCCAAGGCAATGTATGTCCTCCACAACTATATGGAGACAAACAACATTCCATGGCAGCGTATGGTAGGATTTTGTACATACGGGGCTCTGTCTATGGTGGGGTGGCGAGCAGGCCTACGTACGTTAATCACGGAGCTGGCCCCCTCTGTGGTATGGAAACATTGCATGATTCATCGTGAGCACCTGGCATCTAAGGAACTGAGTGTGCCCATTGCGGACATATTGCAGCAGGTTGTACCCATGGTCAGCTACATCAAACCACATCCACTGTCTGCCTGCACAACTATTTGCAAAACTATGCGGCGACATAGGCTCTTTCACACAGAAGCACGGTGGTTGTCGAGAGGTAGGGCGCTGGTGCGAGATTTCAGGTTGAGAAATGAACTGTTGGTGTTTTTCATGGATGTGAAAAAAAATCAATAAAAACAGATTTTGTCAACTTTCCTGTGTGACCAGCAAAAAATGTGCCTCCTTGCATATGTAACGGACCATCTTTGGAAAACTTAATGAACTAAACATAAGTAAGCAGGGGAAAAACAAGAATATCATGCAGATGAGTGACCGTATTGATGGATTCAGGGGGAAACTCACATTCTGGAGAGAAAGCCTTCCAAAGGCAAACTTCACCCCTTTCCCCCAGCTGAGCAAGTTTCTAACGGACAGCAGCATCGATGACCGGCGCTCCACAAAGATGATGTGCGAGCACCTGAAACGCCTAGAAGAGCACTTTTCCACTTACTTTCCAGGTTTGCATATGTCAAAGTTTGACTGGGTGAGGGACTTGACATATTCAGACTTGGATATGTCAAGTACAGAATTGGAAATGTCAAGGAACTAGACTAATATATATATATATATATATATATACTAGAAGAACCCCACTACAATGTAGCGGTTTGGTTCTCCACCCGTCTAAATCTCCCTCCTCTTCATCCTGCCAGCTAACCGCCTTCCCCCTGCCCCTAAACCCCCCCCCACTCCAACTCCCTCCCCCCAAATGCTCAGAATCATCTGAAATGCTGAGAAAAGTGGTTTTTAGCCATTTTTAGAAAATGCATATTTTGCATAATTATGCATAATTATTATAATTATTTTAATTTTCTGCTATTTTTCTGGTCCTCTCTGGAACAATACCTACCACCTCCAAAAAAAATTAGGATCATAAGTGCATTTTTGCAAAAATGCACTTAATTTGCGTAATGCCAAAACATTTCTAAGTCCCAGAAAAAACATTATATAGGTGAAAAAATCAAAGATGCGCAGAATCATCTGAAATGCTGAGAAAAGTGGTTTTTAGCCATTTTTAGAAAAATGCATAGTGTGCATATTTATGCATAATTATGCATAATTTTAATTTTCTGGGATTTTTCCCTTACTCTCTGAGACAATACCTACCACCTCCAAAAAGAATTAGGATCATAAGTGCTTTAGTTTTCGGTCCCGCTATCTACACTAACTAACACACACACACACACACACACACACACACACACACACACTAACACCACACACACACACATTACGAAAATATATGAATGTATATATATATATATATATATATATATATATATATATATATATATATATATATATATATATATATATATTGGTGGGGGGGGTTGCTTGTTCATGCATATGTTGCTTGAGGTACTGGGTGGCCCATTTTTTATTTGTGAACATGAACCCCAACTACCCAACACAGCTAGCAGGTGGAAAATCAAAGTCCCGTGTCTAGCGGGCACCACTTTTTTAGTAGTACTAAACAGGTGCTTGTGGGGAGAATTGTTTACAGCTCAATCTATTTAGAATTTTGATTATTTACTTTGCAATTATTTTCTTCTGCTGGGCTCTTTTAGTGTTGGAAACAAGATGGGGAGAAAGCATGTCCTTTCTACTGGAAACAACACGATCAAAGAGGCAATTGTAAGGTGCCCCAGTGGCCACGCAGCTAATGCCAAACCTGCAAAGTCATCAGTTTGAAAGTGTTTGGATTCGCCATAAAGAATTGTGAAACATGGTAAAGGGGAATAGGAGCACATGTAAACAGACAGTTGATAATTCCAGCAGCAATTTCCAGTTTAGAACCCCCTGCAGCATTGACAGTACTCAGAGACAGCTTCACATTTTAATCACTATTGACACCAGAGTGTGTCGTATTGCTGTTCATTCTTACATAAATTCTAACATAAACATGTTAATGTCACTTTTATTTATAGAATTATCATCGTGAGTCTTAATCAGCTGTATCTTTTGCAGCATTCAACTGCACAGGGGGGGCTTTGAAAGGAACTTGCTGCTAACTTCTTATCAGTTTTACATCATACTATTGTAGCCTTCCTCATCTTTTCCCATCTGCAGAGACTGCAATGGTAAACATAGCAAAAGGTGCTGTAGACTGGCTGCTTGACAGTGAGAAAATAAATGAGCAACATACTAACCATCTTTCCACAGCTATCATGCTCCCGTGCTTAAGAATTAACGTTGTGTAATTAGCATAATGTATCAGGCAAACATTTATTACAGACACCAACTACAGGCACTCTAGTTCCACTTGAAACAATGGCAGTTGATTTTGCAATTCACATCTTTTTTATTTTCTGGAAATGTATACTTTTTATAGAAGTCAAATATTAATAAGCAGACACGTTATGGTTAAATTATTGTGATTTACAAAGTAGCTTTAAACTTATGTTGGCACTAAATATTTCAAATATCTTGCTTTCAGACTAGTGAACATTTCTAAATTTTAAAGTCTCTCTTGATGTACTGAGACAAGTTACTGCAACAGTATATTACTAGAGAATGGGGATTTATTCATGCACTCAGCCCTTGCCATGTCTTCTATCATTTTGCATGGTTCCTTTTGGAATGTGCCAGAAACATGGTTCTGAATACAAGACTAACAGCTGTGCTGCACACAGCGCACTACAATCTCCAATAAAAAGTATGCCTATAGTCTGGATTGAATGGCATCATAGAAAAGGGCTTTTACACCCAGACAAAGGATGAGCAAAGATGATTCATTCTCATTTGAATCCAATATATCACCTGAGACTAGGCTTGCACCAAGAATGCTGCCAATCAAACAAGCATGAATAGCTGTATGGTGAATTTTGCATTTAGAGCTGACACAGTCAAAGAGAGGGTGAGTTGGAATGAATTTTGTCATCTTCAGACTGCTCAGAAAATGTAGAATGTACATGTTCAACTGGGTCATATAAAATAACTATTATCCATAACCTCTGATGGTTCTCCTTCACCAGGCTATCATGCATTTAAAGCTGAAATATGTGATTTTTCTCCATTAATGAAAAGTTATTTTATCCATTTGCACCATGGAGACAGGTTAAGTAATACTAATAATAAATAATAATAAACTTTATTTATATTGCACCTTTCTAAACGATGTTACAAGGTGCCTTACACAACAGGATAAAATAATGCACAGTCACGATAAAACAACAAAAAATAAAAATACAGGCCATAATGTCAGATCTGCTCCACCGAACAAGGTAAAACACGGCCAGGATAAAATCACAAGAGCATGATTAAAAGGAAGGGAATTAGAGCTGATAAAACAAGGATTATGATAACAAAACAATTAAAATCAGGTGATGAAAGAAAAATATAAAGAACTGCGTCACATGGGACCATTGAACAAGATGGACGTCTACCAACATCGCTCCACATGAACCTCAGAATTTAGTCATAATTATGCTTCAATCAACTCCACAATATTAAGAAAGTGTCACTAATATACGTGTGAATACTACCACAAGTGAATGCATATTAGTTTAGCTGATTTTTGGCATGACAACCGTGAACACTAACTCAAAAACAAGCACAACTAAGCCAGGCATGGCAAGTGGAACTCAATCCAGGCCTACTGAAAAGGAGCCATGACCAGCACTAGCTTTGACACCACCAGGGTTTGCCGAATTGCAGGCCGCACTACAGAGGGCAATGGAGGAAATGGTTTGGTTTAGTGGCACCTTATCAACCCTGCAATCGGGTGTGAGCAGTGTCAAGACCACTCAGGGTAAAATGAAAACTGATGTGGAAGCCATTTTTCAACAACTCGACGAAGCTGAGGCTCGGATCTCTTGAACTGGAAGATGAGAACGGATGGCAGAAGCAGTTGGCTAAGATAAATGCTAAAGAGTGTCCAGAGCTTCGAGAGTCTATGACGGATATAGCTAACCGAGAGAGGCACCTCAATGTATGGCTCTTTGGACTGCAAGAAAAATATGAAAATAAGCTCAAGCTTCGGGAGCATGTGAAGCAATTTTTCTCCGAGGCTCTTGGAGTGGCTGTACCAGCCAGGGGTGGGCAATCTTATCCAGAAAGGGCCGCTGTGGGTGCAGGTTTTTGTTCCAACCAAGCAGTTACATACCTGATCCCACTAATCAACCAGTAGAGTCTTTGCTGAGGAACTTAATTAGGAGACACGGGTGTGTAATTGCTTGGTTAGAACAAAAACCTTCACCCACACTGGCCCTTTCTGGATAAGATTGCCTACCCCTGAAGCCGATTTGGAGCTGCAGATGGTACACCGATCTTTGACCAAAATGTCAGCAGAAGGTGCGATGCCTCGTCTGGTCATCATGCACTTTCATAGTTTGCTGGAAAATGAACGTGTCTTGGCTGCAGTGAGGGTGAAGGATCATGAAGGGATCCATTGGGATGGCTCTAAACTACCCCTGTTCCCTGACATGACGAAGGATGTTGCAGAGAGGAGGAGGCAGTTCACTGAGGTCATAAAGAGGTTGCATGATTTGGGTCCGCGGTGGAGTGGCAGTCTAAGCATTGGCTTTTGTGTCGATGCAGTTGCCCACTGGGGACCGGGGTTCGCGCCCCGGTCTCGTCAGATCCGACTATGGCCGGACTTGACGAAGCAGCAATAATTGGCAACACTGTCTTCGGGAGGGGGGCGGAGTCAGCTTGTGTTCGTCACATGAATGCGTCTCTGGGTGTGTCAGAAAAAGCAGTGGTTCGGCCTGGGTTCGAAATGGGGAGGCGTCTCCTTCGAGATTGCCAGCCGGAGAGATGCAGTTGGCAAACGCATGCAGTACGAGGGTAGGTGTTTGAACTAAAATAGGGATCAATTGGCCACTAAATTGTGAGAAAAAAGGGTAAAATCAGGAATAAATATAGGGAGAAGTTGCATGATTTAGATGTTTGCTTCACGTTGGCATACCTGGCTATGCTTCGCTTTACATGGAAGGGGGGAAAAGGTGAGCTTTGTGGATCCTCAAAAGGCAATGGAGCTGCTGTCTGAACCAGAGTGCGAGTTAACATAGGCTGGCTCTGGTCAAAGCTAGAATGGAAGGCAAGAAAGACAACGTCAGCAGTCGATCAACAAATTTCTTCTACAAACATGATCAAGAGGTCAACACTGGAATGGATATTTGAATTTTGAACTGGACTGGAACACTAATTTCACTGTTTAGGTATGTGTGTGCGCACAGAGCACGCAGGGCAGTCTAGACATGACCGAGTTAGTTGCGATGTCTGGTTGTGAGTATGACCTGTACTGTAGCCTAGGTATTCATACAGGTATCTCTTTTTTATTTCTACAAGAACCGTGATTTTGAGCTGGTTAATAAGCAGTATGGTGTCCAAACGAGGATTCGCTTCTAGGTACATTTGAGTAAGACGTTCGGTAGTAGTTATGACATGGGAGTGAAATACATATAAGATTGGGGGGGGTTCTGGAGGGATTTCCAGTTGTTACGCTTCACAAACCATGTGTGGGTGGGGATATCCTTTGGAAATAGAGATGATGGAGGGAGGGGATTTACTTTTACATTTAGTGTTCCTATTGTTCATTATGGTTTGTATAGGACAGTGTTTTATGTGATTTGCACAACACAGGTTATGGATCAAAGGGGTGGGTGCTCTCCTCTCATGTGGGCACACTGGATTAAATGCTAGATAATAATATGTAGCCTAATGGCTAAATATATAAAGCTGATTATGTGGAATATTAACAGATTCCAGAATCCTATAATGAGAAAAAAGTCGTTGTGTTACTTGAGATCTAACAAAGCAGATACAGCCCTGAGTCAGGAGACACATATAGAGGGCAAAGAAGCAGACAAACTTAAGCGTGACTAGGTAGGGCAGGTGTTTCATAACTCATTTTCTTGTAAAAAATGATGGGGTGGCAATATTGGTGGGTAAGAAACTGAATTTAGTTGTACTTACTCAAAAAAAAAAAGATGACGGGGGCAGGATGGTATGTATACAGGCCACCACCGATGGAGTAAAAGTTAACATATGTAATGTGTATACTCCAAACAAAGAGGGCAGTAATTTTATTCATGGTTACCAAGGCAACTCTGTCCTGGGTACGACGTTAAACTGCAACCGTCTGGTCGTCAGCGACTAAACCGGCACCCCAACTTCAACCCTTGGGTTGTTGTGAGGAGGGTGTGTGGACACCCAGTAGGACTAAATACAAAACCTGTCAAAGGGTGGATGAGTTCCTCTGTGAACCAACAGCCATCCATACCTGGAGAGGTGATAGGGACCACCAGGGACCTTGTGGTCCCCGAAAGGCTCAGTCGTTCACAAGCAAGGATGGGGCGAGGTTCACTACTTTGTGAACAACTGTGTGAGCAAATAGTCCAACAGTTTAAGAACAACGTTTCTCAACGTACAATTGCAAGGAATTTAGGGATTTCATCATCTACAATCCATAATATCATCAAAAGATTCAGATAATCTGGAGAAATCTCTGCATGTAAGCGGCAAGGCCGAAAACCAACATTGAATGCCTGTGACCTTCGATCCCTCAGGTGGCACTGCATTAAAAACTGACATCATTCTGTAAAGGATATTACCACGTGGGCTCAGGAACATTTGGGAAAACCATCGTCAGTTAACACAGTTCGTCGCTACATCTACAAGTGCAAGTTAAAACTCTACCATGCAAAGTGAAAGCCAGATATCAACACCACCCAGAAACGCCTCCGGCTTCTCTGGGCCCGAGCTCATCTGAGATGGACTGACGCAAAGTGGAAAAGTGTGCTGTGGTCTGACGAGTCCACATTTCAAATTGTTTTTGGAAATCATGGACGTCGTGTCCTCCGGGCTAAAGAGGAAAAAGACCATCCAGATTGTTCTCAGTGCAAAGTCCAAAAGCCAGCATCTGTGATGGTATGGGGGGGGGGTTAGTGCCCATGGCATCATGGGTAACTTGCACATCTCTGAAGGCACCATTAATGCTGAAAGGTACAGACAGGTTTTGGAGCAACAGATGCTGCCATCCAAGCGATGTCTTTTTCAGGGACGTCCCTGCTTATTTCAGCAAGACAATGCCAAGCCACATTCTGCACGTGTTCCAACAGCAGGGCTTCATAGTAAAAGAGTGCGGGTACTGGACTGGCCTGCCTGCAGTCCAGACCTGTCTCCCATTGAAAATGTGTGGTGCATCATGAAGCGCAAAATACGACAACGGAGACCCCGGACTGTTGAGCAACTGAAGTCGTACATCAAGCAAGAATGGGAAAGAATTCCACCTACAAAGCTTCAACAATTAGTGTCCTCAGTTCCCAAACGCTTACTGAGTGTTGTTAAAAGGAAAGGTGGTGTAACACAGTGGTGAACATGCCCCTGTCCCAGCTTCTTTGGAACGTGCTGCAGGCATCAAATTCAAAATGAGTGAATATTTGCAAAAAAACAATAAAGTTTATCAGTTTTAACATTAAATATTTTGTCTTTGTAGTGTATTCAATTGAATATGGGTAAAAAAAAATATTTGCACATCATTGTATTCTGTTTTTATTTACGTTTTACACAATGTCCCAACTTCATTGGAATTGGGGTTTGTAAATTCACACACTAGTTCTCTGAAAAAACTGACCAACATGATAATTAAAGAGCTGGAATCTCAGATTAAAAACATTGAAAACGAGCTTTCACAACTTTATAGTTACAATCGGTTAAAAAAAAAAATCTGTGACTTGAAATATCAGCTAAATGAGATATACAATAAGACCCGCTTTAGGTTAAAAACAAGCTTATATGAAAGTGGAGAGAAATATGGCAAGCTGTTGGCAAGACAACTGAAACAAAAAGATGCCAGCTTTTTAATGCCAATGATTAATGATGACAGAGGGAAAGTTTTAACAGATAATGTGGAAATCAGCAAGGTCTTTAAAAACTTTTATGAGAATTTGTATAAGTCAGAGGCATCTGTAGAAGAAGGCAAATATCAGGAGGTTTTTTTTCCCCCAAAAAATAGATCTTCGTACGGTGCTCCCAGCCCAAGTGGCGATGTTGGAAGTGCCTGTAGATGAGTCTGAAGTTAGGGAGGCTATATCATCAATAAAGTCTGGTAAATCACCAGGCTTAGATGATTTTCCAGCCGAATATTATAGGAATAACATTGACACAGTAGCACCTGTTCTGACCGAAGTTTATACAGAAGCACTGGCAGAGGGACAGCTAACGCCAACATTTAATGATGCAGGAATCACTGTACTGCTGAAAAAAGACAAGAACCCCTATGAGCCACGTAACTTCTGGCCAATTAGTCTGGAAAATGTAGATTGCAAGATTTTGACAGAGGTATTAGCAGTGAGAGTGGAGACAGTTCTACAAGTTATTAATGATGACCAGGTCGGTTTTATTAAAGGTAGATCATCAGCTGACAACCTTAGACGCCTACTCCATCTTATGCGGTTAAATCATAAAGAAGATGTTCCAGTTGCTGCTTTCTCACTTGACGCCATGAAAGCATTTGATCGAGTGGAATGGGGATATCTGATGCAGTATACTTTGCAGACTTTTGGCTTTGGGGCAGGATTTATTAAATGGGTTAAGTTACCATATTCATCACCACGGGCAGCAGTTCTTACGAATGGCGTTACAGCCCCCTTCTTTAATCTGGGATGCGGAACCAGGCAAGGGGATCATCTTTCCCCACTGCTGTTTACTCTGTCTGGAACTACTAGCAGTGTCAATCAGAGATGATTTGAAAATTAAGGGAGTGCTGGCAGGAGGGAGGGAGCATAAACTGTTTTTTTTTTTACGTGGACGACATTTTGTTGCTGCTATCAAACCCAGCTTCCTCTGTTCCAGGCGTCTCATGGACATTGTTGAGAGTTTTTCTGAGATTTGGGGCTACAAAATCAACTAGGGAAAAAAAATCAGAAGTAATGGCTTTCCCTTGGGTTGCTCCCCTGCTGACAGTGAAATATTTCCATTTAAATGGGTATCATCGGGGATGAAATATTTGGGCATAATATTGAGTACAGACTTTCAGGAGATTGTTCAAATTAATATAAATCCAGTGCTCCAAAATATAAACACTGGCTTTGCCAAGTGGAAAATGTTGAATTTACCTGTGTATGTGTGTGTGTGTGTGTGTGTGTGTGTGTGTCGGGGGGGGGGGAATACAGTTAAAGCGATGGTATTTTCAAAGATTAACTATATTTCTATGATGCTTCCTTTAAATTTTCCTGTGTCAGTGGTTAAGCAGTATAACGAGATAGTTAGGGATTACCCGTGGAATGGGAAGAAACCCCAAATTAATCAAACTAAGTTGTTTACTACTAGAATGAGAGGAGGACTGGCATTGCCAAATATAGAACTTTACAGTACTGCCTTTGAAATGGTTAAGCCAGTGATGGGCAACTTTAATGACAGAGGGGGGCCACAAAATTTTACCCTCACTAGCAGAGGGCCAGATTGTGACCGTGCACTTCCACCAGTGGGATACTGTAACCCCATCACTCAATTAACCAATTATAGCTACTGATTTAATGAAAAGAATAAAAATATATACCAGTAATCAAAGTTTATTATACCAACATTTCTATTTAATGAGCTTAACACAGAAACAAAATGTCCACATTCTTGAGTCATATACATTACTTCTGTGCAATGGAGTCTCAAAAATCATCATTCAATAATGGTACAAAAGTTAACATACACACTGCGTGCAACAACTAATATTCATGTTTGTAGTGCATTTCTACACTGCCCTCCCACTCCATGACAGGTTTCAAATAAACATGCATTTAGCTCAAAAATGGTAAAGGGATTACATTTTACATGGTGCTTTTCTAGTCTACCGACCACTCAAAGTGCTCTTTTACAATGTATGCCTCACATTCACCCATTCACACACACACATTCATACACCGATGAAGCCATTGAAGTACTGCTGCACGATTAATCTAATCACAATCGCCATGTCAACCTGTGCAATTATATAACCGCAAAAGGCTGTGATTTAATTAAATGACAAAATGTGCATGTGTGAACGTCTGTTTGTGTGCAGTCTGCATATCTACGCCCAGAATTAAGAGATGACCAATCAGTCTCGGTTTAGGCAGTGAAGCGAGGGCAGTCTACGATCACATGACTATCCGGTGTGCTGTGTGCAGACCAGAAAGAAGGAAAAAATGGATATCGATGACAACAAGCAGGTCCCCCCCCCCATTGCACTTGGCCAATTACCCATTCTTCCAAGGCATCCTGGTTGCTCCTCCACCCCCTCTGCCGATCTGGGGAGGGCTGCAGACTACCACATGCTTCCTCTGACACGCGGAGTCACCAGCTGCTTCTTTTCACCTGACAGTGAGGAGTTTCGCCAGGGGCTCATAGCACGTAGGAGGATCACACCATTCTCCCAGTTCCCCCTTCCCCCCGAACAGGTGCCCCGACTGATCAGAGGAGGTGCTAGTGTAGCGACCAAGACACATACCCACATTCAGCTTCCCACCCGCCGACATGGCCAATTGCATCCCCAGATAGCAAAATTGCTGTGGCCAGGACCCGTCCCACACCAATACTTTAGTCCAGCCATCATAGGAATGATGGCACTTGGGTGGTCCACTCCCATTTGCCAGATCTGGGCAAGAACCAATCCATAGGAATGCCGCATGTGCCACACATTTGCCAAAGGTGGCCCATATTTGTTTTGTGATATTTGGGCCATATTCACCATTTACCACATGGGCCACTTCAGGGTCACATCCAGATTACATGTTGCCGAGAGCACCACGTATTTGCCAAAACAGGCCCACATTTGATTTGGCATATTTGAGCCATATTTGCTAATACATGTGGGCCACTTCAGGCTCACATCCATTGTGTCAGGGCCAGAAGAAGGCCATCAGTGCCACATAATTGCCTGAAGTGGCCCACATCTGGATGCTATCTGGGTCTGACGCCTGACCAAGCTGAACAAGCAGGTTAACGCTGATGAACTGGTGGCAAAAAAAAATAAAATACGACCTCTGTTGTATGGTGATATTTTGGATTGAAGCTCAGCGCCATTGAGCAGAAAGAGATAGTGTGTAAAACATGCAAAATGAAAGTCGCTACATGTTGCGGTATCTCAACAGATTTGTATTCTATGTGTATAAATTTGTTTATTATATCGCAATCACAATTGCAAATTGCAATATTGTCCACAAAGGAGTTGAATCAAGTGCAAGTGGACTTGGTATACACTACCGTTCAAAAGTTTGGGATCACCCAAACAATTTCGTGTTTTCCATGAAAAGTCACACTTATTCACCACCATATGTTGTGAAATGAATAGAAAATAGAGTCAAGACATTGACAAGGTTAGAAATAATGATTTGTATTTGAAATAAGATTTTTTTACATCAAACTTTGCTTTCGTCAAAGAATCCTCCATTTGCAGCAATTACAGCATTGCAGACCTTTGGCATTCTAGCTGTTAATTTGTTGAGGTAATCTGGAGAAATTGCACCCCACGCTTCCAGAAGCAGCTCCCACAAGTTGGATTGGTTGGATGGGCACTTCTTTGAGCAGATTGAGTTTCTGGAGCATCACATTTGTGGGGTCAATTAAACGCTCAAAATGGCCAGAAAAAGAGAACTTTCATCTGAAACTCGACAGTCTATTCTTGTTCTTAGAAATGAAGGCTATTCCATGCGAGAATTTGCGAAGAAATTGAAGATTTCCTACACCGGTGTGTACTACTCCCTTCAGAGGACAGCACAAACAGGCTCTAACAGGTACTATTTAATGAAGATGCCAGTTGGGGACCTGTGAGGCGTCTGTTTCTCAAACTAGAGACTCTAATGTACTTATCTTCTTGCTCAGTTGTGCAACGCGGCCTCCCACTTCTTTTTCTACTCTGGTTAGAGCCTGTTTGTGCTGTCCTCTGAAGGGAGTAGTACACACCGGTGTAGGAAATCTTCAATTTCTTAGCAATTTCTCGCATGGAATAGCCTTCATTTCTAAGAACAAGAATAGACTGTCGAGTTTCAGATGAAAGTTCTCTTTTTCTGGCCATTTTGAGCGTTTAATTGACCCCACAAATGTGATGCTCCAGAAACTCAATCTGCTCAAAGAAGTGCCCATCCAACCAATCCAACTTGTGGGAGCTGCTTCTGGAAGCGTGGGGTGCAATTTCTCCAGATTACCTCAACAAATTAACAGCTAGAATGCCAAAGGTCTGCAATGCTGTAATTGCTGCAAATGGAGGATTCTTTGACGAAAGCAAAGTTTGATGTAAAAAAAATCTTATTTCAAATACAAATCATTATTTCTAACCTTGTCAATGTCTTGACTCTATTTTCTATTCATTTCACAACATATGGTGGTGAATAAGTGTGACTTTTCATGGAAAACACAACATTGTTTGGGTGATCCCAAACTTTTGAACGGTAGTGTATATCCGTGAAGACGTTTCGCCTCTCATCCAAGAGGCTTCCTCAGTTCGTGCCTTTCCGACTAGATCAAGCTAGTCTGACTGGCTGGTGATAAGACTCAGAATATCCTCTTTGGAGTCGTTGTCAGAGCTATAGATGTCCATGGCTCTTTGTGTTCCAATGTTTACCAACACCCGTCGCTAACAGAGCCATGCCGGGCAAGCCATAAACATCGGAACACAAAGAGCCATGGACATCTATAGCTCTGACAATGACTCCAAAGAGGATAAATTCTGAGTCTCATCACCAGCCAGTCAGACTAGCTTGGTCTAGTCAGAAAGGCACGAACTGAGGAAGCCTCTTGGATGAGAGGTGAAACGTCTTCACGGATATATACCAAGTCCAGTTGCACTTGATTCAACTCCTTTGGACAACCATGACCTGGATGAATGAGAACATTCACAGAAATATTGTCCACAATAATCACAATATGACGTTTTCACCAAATCGTGCAGCACCAATTGAAAGCCATTGAAACTCAGCCACAGGTGGATCGGTACAAAGTTCTGTCTTAATGAGATACTTGTGGCTGGTGTAGTAGACTGAATGTCACTGTCAATGCTTGTGCACCCAGTCTGCATGAGCTGGAACAGAGTTTCATCTGTCAGCCTGTTTCTCTGTTTTGACTTGATGTGCTTCATTGTTGAGAAGCTGCTCTCGCAGGTGTAAGTGCTACCAAACATGCTGGTCATTGAGAATTTGAGAGCGCACAGTCCCTAAGGAGTGGAAAGCGGGACTCGGGTAGTAGTCTCCAAAATGAAATTCCTCTCTCGTTACACTTTGCGTCAAAGAAGGGGTCTGACTGTAGTTCGCAAATTCAAGTTGCAACTCTGGGGGTTGCTCACTGACGGCAGCGGAGAGTGGGTCAGTGAATAACGCAATTCGTGGCTACATGGCGTAGGAATCTTGAAAGCGTTACTTGAACTGCTGCAGGGTTTCTATATCTGCTCTGTACTTGAGAAATGTTTTCTCACATTTGGGGACATCTTTGTGCATCTCTTCACAGGCGGGAAAGTGGGCCAGATTTGGATGGTCGGATTAAAAGCCTTCTTTGAACAGGGCTAATTTACGCTTAAACACTCCAGTTTTCAATTCCTTGGAGTCCACATCAGCGAGGAACTTGCCTGGAAAACAAACACCCGGGCCCTTGTGAAAAAGGCCCAACAATGCTTGCATTTCCTGAGGAGGCTGAGGAGCACCCGTTTATCCCCCAAAATTCTCACCAACTTCTGCCACTGCACCATAGAGAGCATACTGAGCAGTTGCATCTCAGTGTGGTACGTCAACTGCACCTCAGTAGACCAGAAATTTCTGCAGCGGGTCATCAAGGCAGCCCAACATATCACCGGTACCCAGCTCCCAGCCATAAAAGACATTTATCACAAATGCTGCCTTTGAAGGGGAATCAGCATCAGCAGAGATCCCACCCACCCCAACCATGGACTGCCTCCCCCCACGCTCTGGGAGGCACTCCAGGAGCCTCACAGCCTGCACTACCAGGCTCAAAAACAGCTTCATTCTCCAAGCTGCTGCCCACCAGAACCTGGCTACCAACGGAATGTCTGGATATTTTTAAATATTTTGTACTCGTACTCTTTTTTAACTTGTTTTTAGCCTTGGTCTTCATCTGTGTTTATCTTATACTGTGTTTGCTGTGTTTGTCTATGTCCGTGTTGCCCTGTTTGGTGAAGCCGCAGCCCTTAATTCATTTTTAACATGTACCTGCACATTGTTTTTAATGACAATAAATTGATTTGAATTGAACTGAATTAAATGTTTTCATGTGTGCATAGAGAGCCGACAGAGTTTGGCCTCTTCCCTGCAACTGTATATTACGGTGATTACGATGCAAGGTAATATCCGCAAGGAAGGCCATGTCACAGAGAAACCTGTATCCCTGAGTTTACTGCAGTGAGCACTTGTATCACATCGAATGCTGTCCTCCAAGAACACTGGGACTTCAGTGCGCAGTGCAAAAAACCTCTCCAAGCACTTCCCGCGACTCAGCCACCTGATCAGTGTGCATCTGTAAATCCCGATAAGCAGTACTCGCTTCATCCAAAAAGGCTACAAACTTCCCATGATTGAGAGACCTGTGCCCCCCTCCAATGAGATTGGTAACCTTGGTAACTAAATCCATGACATGGCTGAAGTTCACTGTCTTGGCACAGCAGGCGTCCTGTAAGATCAAAATGAAAATAGGGTTTAGCCTATGATAAAAATTTCTAACAAAGAAAACCCACATTCATAACCATATATTAATAGTTAGCTAGCAATAATGTTACCCACCTGATATATGATGCAGTGCAATGTTGGACAGTCAATGCCGCTGTTAGAGGAGCCCGGCGAATCCAGTGCGTCTTCCTCGCATTGATGGTGCGCCATCGGTAACAACAGCTGAAAGCTTGTCAAAGCCCCCATTCTCACTTACAACACTTTTAATGCTGTTGAAATCATCCTTGCCCTTGGTAGTGTCATGCGAAGACACCAATTCCAATGATTCCTCGTGCACTTCAAATGAACTGTCAATGGCTCTTGTGTAAATGAGAAGCTGGCTAACATCCATCACATCTGTACTCTCATCCAACGCTAAGGAGAAGTACTTGTAGTCACGCATGACTTCTTTTAGCTTTCCCTTGACATGATTTTGAATGTTAAATTTTTTTCGCCTCACTGTGCGACGGGACAGAGAGACCGTTTCAAAGTTCTTAGCCATGTTCTCATCTCCAAAAGCTTTAGCCATCTCTACTGCACACATAGCTTCACTGTTTCGCCATCTGACAAGGGCTTCTTTGCTTTAGCAAGCTCAAGGGAAACAGCATATATAAGACACCTTGATAGAGGACTCCTGTGTAGATGTGGCTTTGGTAAAAAGGCTCTGCTGTCGCTGTATTTTTCCTCTGAAGTCAGCGATGATAGCAGCTCTGGCACTTCCAGTGTAAATGCCATATTTGTCTTTGTGCGTGGTATTGTAGTGGCGACTCAAGTTAAAATCATTCATGGCTGATTTTGTTTCCAGACACACTAAAAACAGGCTTTGAATTCCATAAAAAATATATTCTGTTTCCCATCTTGCCTGGAAGACATGGTTCTCTAGGTCAAGTTTTATTTTTTTGCCGCTCCTCGTTGTATGTCGGTGCAGAACCAGGGCCTGCCAAGACCAAGACGAGACCATATGCAAGCAGTTGCTTGGCTACAGGCCTCTTGTGTTTTGAGGGAGCATCCTCTATCAGTGGACAGTATAATTACAATTGGGATGCAGTTCAAATGTGGTCAAATGGCCCGTTTGCTTCCAACGTCTGTGAAACCAACAATTTATTGATATTTGGAAATTGACCCATGGGCCGTACTGAGTGAGGATGGGGGCTGCCAGTTACCTGTATCCGGGTTAAGCTATGTAAACATTGGTCAGGGAGTGGTTCACATCTGGGTTGGATGGAGATAGAGAAGTTGTTTACCTCCCCTTTTAGATTTATAGATGTTCTGTCTCAAAAACCACACAGTCTCCGCCTTCTCCTCCTGAAGGGGATATTAATCCATTACTCCAGCACTCACGGGAGGGTTGGAACAAAGTCCATAAACTGTTTGGCCTGTCCTAATACTATAAACAAGGTTACTCATCCTTATGGGAGAATCCTGCGATTAAGATAGGGAAAAAACAGTATGTTGGAGGGCATGGCACATTAAAGGTTTAACTGCAGTTGCTGATCTATTTGGGGAAGGAGTGTTCTACACCTATCAAGGGCTAAAGGATCAATATAATTCAATTAATAAAGGGGACTTTTGGAAATACCTCCAATTACGGAGTTGTGTACGGTCTATGGGTTACAATACAGGACAGAATGCAAGTGTATTGTAAATGTTGTCAAAGATCCAAATATTGTACAATCACCCTCTGTATTTTAATGTAAAATGGCAGCAAATGCTTTGTATGGTAAAAGTTTGAGTCTGAGGATAATATGGCAAAGGGACCTGGACTGGAATACTGTCTATAACATGGGTTGGCCAGTAAGGATAGTAAAAGTAAATTTAGACATTATAAAATAATTCATAGATAGTATTGGACTCCAGTCAGACTTAAATTAAAAAGCTTGGTCTAATTCAAAGCAATGGGTGCTGGAAATGTAACAGTTCTATGGGTACTTTTCTACATCTCATGTGGGACTGTCCTCTGGTTGCCCCATTCTGGACCTGAGTGGTTGGTACAATTGAGGAGTGGCTGGATCAGCCCTTGCCAAGCTCGCCACGTTTTTGTCTTCTTGGAGACATATCTGTTCTCATTATCATCCTTCGGCTTCGGCTATGGATGAATCGCCAGCGCCCTAAAAAAGTAACCGGCCCTCTGCTGCCTTGTGGGATAAGCTATTTAGCCAAAGGCTAAGTGCGGGGCAAACCCCAACAGAACCCCCCCCCCTCCATAGACCAATTACTAGTATGGCCCACTTGAACGTGGACATGTCCTGGTAATTGAGTCAAGGTTACCCCAGTTATGGGTTAAATAGCAAAACAAACTACTGCCTTGTAGACGCCCTGTAGGGGGGGTAAAGGCTATGGGACCAAGCCAGACAGAAATGGGGTTGTGACAAGCACAAGTATCTGTTCTATCAGCTGGACTTACAAAGGCACAGTTTGGGTTAGCCCTTGCAGGCTTTCTTAATGCAGCCAGGAATATACTAAGGAACTGGAAAAATACAAGCACACCTTGTTATAAGGACTGGGTCGAACCCATGGCAGTTACAGCCTCATAAGAGTTAATGTTTGCCAAACTGAAGGGTTCCGTGTCTAAATTCTCCGAAATGTGGAGTAGCTTCCTCAGATGTATTAATGGTGGGGATCATTAGATAGTAAGCCTTAATGTATATCAGGTGGTGTTGTGTGTTGTGGGGAGGGGGAGAAGCCGTGATCTATCATGCTGTGCTGTTGTGTTTGCTTTCATTTTCCATTTTCGTTTTCCGTTTTAGTCAGTGTACTTTACCTGCAGGCTACCATATGAAAAGTATATTTTGTACTGTAATTTTTCAGGGTGTTTGAGAAGAAAAAAAATGACAAAAATATAAAGAATAAACGATGTAAAAGCATAAGATATAAACAATCTAAAAATTAATAAATAAATAAATAAATAAAAAAGTGGGCAACAACGGATTTACTATAAGATGCTTTCCTGTAAAAGCAAGTTTTAAGAAGTGATGTAAAAGAAGGCAGTGAGTTTGCTAGCCTTAGTTCCTCAGGTAGGGAGGGCCACAGCTGTGGAGCTCTTACAGAAAACGCCCAGTCGGGTGTCCGGGTAGTGTAGCGTACTGTTCTGTTGCCTACCAACTCGGCTTGGTCGAGTGCCCTACAGACCCAACTGGCCGTGTCTGCGGGTGAGAAGCCAGATGTGGGTATGTGTTCTGGTCGTCACTCTACTAGCGCCTCCTCTGGTTGGTCAGAGCACCTGTTCGGGGTGGGAAACTGGGGGGAATAGCGTGATCCTCCCACGCGCTACGTTCCCCCGGCGGAAAACTCCTGTCAGGTGAAAAGAAGCGGCTGGCGACTCCACATGTATGGGAGGAGACATGTGGTAGTCTGCAGCCCTCCCCGGATAGGCAGAGGGGGTGGAGCGGTGACCGGGACGGCTCAGAAGAGTAAGGTAATTGGCCAAATACAATTGGGGGGGGAAGGGGGGGTCCAAAAAAACAGAAAACGCCCGGTGGCCTTTAGTAACGAGGTTGACTGACTATCTGTATCGTAGTTGAAGAGATGCTCTGCAGTCTCCAGTCCATCCTGTAGCGCTGACAGAACGCACACAGTTACACTCTACTACTATTCCGTGTACTTAGTGGCCTTGGATGCAGTGAGGTGCAGTGAGGTCCATGGCTGGGTAGGCAGTGAACTATATTTATGTGTGCCAGAGAGAGTCACAAGCAGACTCTGCCTCAGCAGCCTGCACTCACGAATGCTAGCTTTGGGAGCAAGATCCTGGGTAGGGCATGCCTTTTATTGATACAACAACAAGTTTTACATGATTTTTTTAAATTATTTTTTTACAACAATCTTAACAAATTAAAGTTAAAAAATAACTAACAAAATTTTGTTTTTTTTTGTAACTTTCATATTTTATTTTATTTTTTAAAATTTTCTTATTAGCCTGAGTGAGGCACTGCCTACCCTGCCTCCCCTGACCGCACATCACTGCTCTGATGATAAACTGAGTTCTCGCTCACCACTGCTGCAAGGGAGGTCAACAATAAAGACGTTTCCAGGGTTGTTACCAAATACACTGTTGCACACAGGGGAAAAAACAAAAACAAAAAAAACGAGTGATTCTAATTCAGCCTCTCCTCTGTGTTCCCGACTGTGAACTTCTACTACGCTCAGGGCCACGGCCAGCCCCTGATTTTAACTGGGGACATTTTTAGCCAGGGGGTGGGAAGGTAGGGCATAGAGCATCATCAAATGGGACTCAGTGCAAATGAATTTGTACTTTTAACCTTTTTTTTATGACAGTGAGGCATTTCATAGTCCGCGGCATGCAGAGTTCAGAACTTTGTGATTAGGGAAGCATTTTCACCTTCCACAACATTTTTTTTCTTTTTTTACTAATTGAGGGTTCAGGTTAGGGGAAACACCTCTCTGACAAAGTCCATATCTAACTTCTGCTGCAAAGGCATTGCCCATGACACTGATGTGGCAGTTTTGAAAAGCCCTCGAGGCTAATGATTTAATCACAGATGGAAACGCACCTACATAAACAATGAGGACAATGGCCGTCCATTGTGGATGAGTGCTCCGCTAAACTCACAAGACATTCATTTGTTACATTGTTTCAGAAGGGAGGATGCTGAATGTGGCACTGCCAGGGAAGAGGGAAAGAGGAAGGCCAAAGAGGAGGTTTATGGATGTGGTGGCTGGTGTGACAGAGGACAGGAAGAGATGGAAACGGGTGATCCGCTGTGGCGCCCCCTAACGGGAGCAGCGAAAGCAGTAGTACTTTAAGGAAGGAAGCATAAACCCAGAAGTATGCAGCCCTGCTTAAGGACTAAGACTGGTTTGTTTTTGTTTGTTTTTGTGTTACGGGTTGTGCAGGAGGACCCAGGCCACCACTCGAGAGGCGGAAGGCTCTTGAGCAACGTTTGTTGAAAAGTAACAGAGAAAAGGGAGAAAGTAGTAAGGGAGAGAGAAGTGCGGGGTGTGTATGGTGCTCGGGTGGTTTTGTTTGTGGGCTGTGTGAATATGCTGTGTGTAGTGTCAGGCGGTAATGTGTCTAGCTGTGTGTTAGTGTAAGAGCGGAAACTCAGGCGAAGCCGAGCGCCGCGGAGGCCCAGAGGGAACGGAAGAGGTAGGTAGCGGGGGTTGTGAGGGTGAAACCGTAGCAGTTTTTGGTACCACACAAACGTTATCAATGAGCCTCGGGTGTAGAATATGTGTAGAATATGTGACCTTTAACTCCTAGAGTAGCCCAACTGTTGGAAAGTTAGCAAACAGTGTGCCAATATCCTTTATAATGTCATGCATAGCCAACATCAACTGTCAGCACTTTTATTTTATTTTAGCTTTACTCATATTAGCTAGCTGTTTCGAATAACTTGGCACAACAGGGTCAACAAGAAACATTGAAATGTCACTGACAGGGTGACAATTGTCAGTAATCCCATTAACACCATAACACATTCCTCGATATATATTCTTAATGGTGTTGTTTTGGGGTGAACTACTGAATCCTCCTTCCCTCTGCTGCATCAGCCTTGTTTGTTGAGAGAGGCTCCTCAGATGTGTGCACAAATCCACCCAATAGTCAAAGGATCGATTAAATTTGACACGATTCAGAGGATGTTACGCAGCTAAATGACAATAGGCCTACTATTGTGGCGGTGGGAGGTGATTAAAAGGCCAAATAGTCAACGGCTAAGATATATAGTCTATGTGGCCTATTGAGGCAGAAACCACTGAAGACGTGTCCTCAGTGGTAGCTATGGCCATCACTGTGCTTCATGGTCACATTTTCCACCAAACGCACGATGCCCACCCAAGGGGGGGGCATAGAAAAAAACAAAACAAAAACAAGACTCCATCTATCAAATGAAAGAGTTGATCAAACTGATCTTAGCGGCCAGAATAAATAATATTTTGATGCTGGGTAATCCATCAACGCAAGGCGGCTTTATTGTGTATCGATAATAACCGATGAGGATGGCAAAGATGCATCCTGTTAGCGCAATATTGAGAGAAATGTCACCATTTAATCTGAAGCTTGAGTAAATAAAATGACTGCAAACACTTTCAAGAGGGACGGGTTTTTGCTAGTTTAATTAGAATGCCATTTTTCTACCATTTATTTGTCTCTCAGTTCATCATTTAAAAGAAATGGGGGGTCACTGAGATCACTAGTTTCATTTGATAGATGCCCCCCACCCCCCACCCCCCAGGTCCACTAAGGGCGCCGTTGTGTGTTTGATGCAAAATGTCGATGTAAAGTCTGAACAGTCAGGGGAACAGAGCAGAGGCTGGATTAAAACGCTAGAACGACCAAGGCAGTCATTTTGACCTTTTTTGGGGGGGGGGGGGAATTTTCAAAAGTTTAATAACAAAAAGGATACAGACCTGCCGCTCCCTGAGTGCTCCTAAAATGGCATACATTTGCATTAAAATGAGTTTTAGATCAATGGCACAAAAAGTTTTTCTCATGTCATGGTCGTTTTAAGCTTTTCCTAAAACGACCGCGAACGGTCAAAATGACCGTTTTTATATACATTTCACGTTTTATAGGCCTCGCTACGCTTGTTAGATCAGCAATATGTGTTTTCCGTTTCGTTTTTCAGGTAATATTTTCACTTTTTCAAGTTTGCTATTCAAGTTCGACCATGTCTCCCTGAAGTTTAAATTATTTCAAAATAGCGTTATATTGGTTTACATGTTAATTTTGGTGTCAATTGTTTCCTAACAAACATAGTAGTGTAACCGGTTATTTTCTTGCCCGGTGCGGGAGTCGATACGAGGTGTACTGCACCACAAGGCGATATCACTAACCGCTCGGCTAAAGGGTCAGACCCGTTAGCTAGGGACTAATGTGTGTTATTAGTAGTTCATTTTTACGGCGTGTTGCCTCCGGCTTGATCGGGCGTCCCTACAGACACAATTGGCCGTGTCTGTAGGGTGGGAAGCCAGATGTGGGTATGTGTCCTGGTCGCTGCACTAGCGCCTCCTCTGGTCGGTTGGGGCGCCTGTTTGGGGGGGGTCTGGGGGGAATAGCGTGATCCTCCCACGCGCTACGTCCCCCTGGCGAAACTCCTCACTGTCAGGTGAAAAGAAGCGGCTGGCGACTCCACGTGTATCAGAGAGGAGGCGTGTGGTAGTCTGCAGCCCCCCCCCCCCGGATCGGCAGAGGGGGTGGAGCAGCGAGCGGGACGGCTCGGAAAATAGAGTAATTGGCCAAGTACAATTGGGGAGAGAAAAAAACCAGAACTTACTGACTGAATGAAAACAGTTCATCATGAAGGTAATGTGGGGTAATATGTACCCATATGTTCTTTTATCAAATATAGAGGACGAAACAAGAGCATCTCTCTAACATCTGAAGCCAACGTTTGACAACACTGAGCATCAGCGCTGCAGGACGGAAGCAGTGGTGAAAGCTGAACTCTGGTCCCGGCCTGAGTCGTTTCAAAGGGAAGCACAGCACCAGACCACGCTCTCAGCTCCAGAGCTTATAGCTGTGCTCATCCCCGGAGCTGTGCTTATCTTGTGGTTTGAATGTTTTTTGGTTGCTCTTACTTTGTAGAACTAGATAAAATACCAGAAACAAAAGCTTGGAAAATATAGTTTTGCTTGACCTATTACATGGATTTTTTTTCACATCATACTTCTGTTCATGGCCCTGTGATGGTCTGGCGGCCTGTCCAGGGTGTCTCCCTGCCTGCCTGCCACCCAATGACTGCTGGGATAGGCTCCAGCATGCCCGCCACCCTGACAACAGGATAAGCAGTTTGGCTAACCGGTGGACTTCTGTTAATGCCAGTCACATACTAATATGCTCTACAGCAGTGTTTCTCAACCGGGGGTCCGCGGACCCCTAGTGGTCCGCTGTGTAATTGCAAGGGGTCCGTGAAAATAAAATATCTTTAAAAAAAGATCCTATGACATTTATAGAAATAGGAGTATTTTACTCAAATGTGACAGACCTTTATCTACCTAAACTATAAAGGGTAACAGGACTTTTTTCTCTAATTACATCTGTTTCACAAGTGTAATTTATTGTATTTTAATAAGAGATCTTGCTCCCGTTTGCATTGTTAAAAGTTACTGCATAAACATTCTGTTGTTACATATATCTGAAAGTTACTGAATACATATTCTGTTTTGTTACATATATCTGAAAGTTACTGCATAAGAATTCTGTTTTGTTAACTATATCTAAGTTACAACTGAAAGCTCTTATTTTTGCCCCAAAGAGTGAATAAATGCTATAATGCAATTTAAAATGCAGTTTGTACTGTTTCTGTCAAATTGCAACCCCCCTCCCCCAAGATCAGGTGGAGGGGTCCTCAGGGTAGATCAAAAATACGCAGGGGGTCCAGGACCCCAAAAAGGTTGAGAACCACTGCTCTACAGTACATGTATATACTTCTGTAAACTACTAATAATACACGTTAGCCCCTAGCTAACGAGTCTGACCCTTTAGCCGAGCGGTTAGTGATGTCGCCTTGTGGTGCAGTACACCCCGTATCGAATCCCGCACCGGGCAAGAAAATGGCCGGTTACACTTCCATACCTTCCCATCACTGGTGGGCAATTTTAATTTTTCCTGTCTTTAGATCGTCACACAACTCTACTTTAGAGTAAAGTGGAGGTATACTAGGTAACACACATACTGTCACAGCATGGTTTGTAATCTTTTGTGCTCCCTGGCTAACAAGATGTCAGAAAAGTAGAATATGATTCGTCTGGAAGTCTGTCATCAGAAACGAACAATTTAGAGGCTTTAATTACCTCCTGACAAATATGCTTTTTTTCTTGGCCGACTGATAGGCCATTGGAAGCCAGGCAGAGCGAACTGGGGGTTGTTGCGAGGCCGATGAGTTTTACAGGATCATAAAGAACCCTTGGGGTAGAGCTCTGTGGAGGATAATTCAAAAGCATTTTAATATATTGGTTAATTCTAAGGGAAGCACTCTCCTTATCAATGAAATGGCTTTATTACGAATGAGAATTGTGTGACATTTAATTTGGTTTGCCCCAGAGCTGCGAGTCTTACGCTGATGAGCCAAAACAATATGACCCCTCCCAAGAGAACCTCATAACGCGGATCCTCTCCAAACAAGGGCAAACTGTGGCAACCTGGATTTCATCACTACATTTCACCACGTGTATATACTCTATGGGGTGGCGTTTAGGGGAAAAATGATAAATCCAGTGTGTCTCTATATTGGTTTGATTTGTATATGGTCCACCTGCACAGCTCATAATTTGGGCTTCACTGACCATGTTTATTTGTTGGTAATTATCACGTAATTTCTTAGAAATAAGGTTGAAATTTCCGAGTAACAAGGTGGTAGTTTTTACAGGCGATTTTACAGCTAACCCTACACTACATCACAATACGTACGTGTCAGAGGACACGTTTTTGCGAGACCGAAATACGTGTATATGGACACGTATTAGTTGCCACTGGGGCCGCAACCCCGTCTTCTGGCCACTGGGGGCGCAAGAAAAAGCGCGGGCAGCGTCATGGTGGCAGCAGTCCTGCAACCAACAAAGTAGATGAATGCGGGAGGCGCGGCAAGACGCAGCACACCGATGAGCGGAAGTGTCCTGCAATGAACAGTAAGTGCAACAAGTGTCATAAAGAGGGACATTGGGGGCGTGTATGTCACTCTAAAGCGGTGACAGACGTCACTGAAGAGGTTAAACAGCTGTACTTTCTGGGAGAAGTTGGCAAAGACAGTAGTCAGGAACATTCGCTCCGCCATCTTTGTAGGCTACAGGGCGCCCCTAGCGGCATCTGTGAGATACGTGTCAATGAACACGTATAAGTGACTTGCAGAAGCGTGTCCATACACACGTAAAGAGGAGGCGACCGATCTGGCTAACCCTAACCCTAACCCAAATTACAAGGTGATTTCAACATTATTTCTAAGAAATTACGTGATAATTACCACCTCATTACTAATTTCCGCCCCCCTCCGACCCCCTAAAATAAAGTGTAACCAAAATACCTTTGTTACAGAGTAACAAGGGCAAGTTCCAGATTGTTAGCACCTGTTGCCATGCTTAATCCACCTCTTCTAAACGTGAGTTCTCTCTCATCCCATGGCTCTCACAATATTCCTGTTACGAGTAGGCCACGATTTAATACCCACTACCCTTTGCTTTATGTGTCTTCAGCTGTCAGGCCAGATAATTTGATTAGTCTGCTGTAGTGATTCCAGTCCAACAAAGCCCCTTATTCCAATTGTCATTGCTCTTTTAAATGCCCCAGTCCATGTCAAATAAATCTTTCATTCTCAATGATTTAATTACTTCCCTCAACCTTGACTTTCTATTTCTTACTGAGACCTGGCTTAAACATGGGGAGTGCTCCCCTCTAGTGGAGCTCTGCCCACCCAGCTATAATTTTCTGAATCCACCCAGGTTAACAGGTCATGGTGGGGGGTGTAGCAGTTGTTTTTAAGAACCATTACACTTGTGTTCCTTTTACGTCTGGTTGTTTTAATCATTTTGAAATCTTAACTTTTAAAATTGTGTGCAATAACGCAATTTGTTATATAATCATTTATTGACCCCCCCCCCATTCATCTACAGGTTTTCTCAATTAATTCTCTGCGTTATTATGCTCTCTTGTTATTAGCATTAGTAGGGCCATTATAGTTGGTGATTTTAACATTCATATTGATAATCCTTTTAACTCATTTGTCATAATTTCTTAAACATTTATAAATCTTTCACTGGCCCCGCACATAACCATGGGCACACCCTTGATTTAGTTTTCACCCTGAAAACGTCTCTTAATTCCCTGAACACGACTGATTTTGTCTCTGACCGTTAATGTATTACCTTTGATGCTTCTTTACCACCTACTACAATACCTCAGAAACATATAATTAACTTTCGCATCTTTAATAAGCAGTCAGCAGCCATGTTTTCTAGATAATTTTCCAGTCTAGCCAGCTGCCCTCCTCACTTCGCCAACATTAATGACCAAGTTAGTTGGTTTAATGATTTGTGTACATCTGCCCTTGAGTTTTCGGCTCCATATACTTCCAGGGCTGTTCCAGTTATTAACACAACCCCTTGGATTAATAAAGACACTCGTCAAAAAGGAAGAAAAATAGGAAGGCCGAACGCAGATGGAAAAAAATCTACTCTAGAAGTTCATCAACTCCATATGAAGGAGTTATTATTTAAATTGAATCAAACTGTTAAAGATTCGAGCGCTGCTTACTTCTCTGACCCTATGTTTCTGTTTAGTACTATCAATCAGCTTGTGAATCCCTCTCTTCCTACCATTTCCGCCTGTTCTGTTAATGCCTGGTGAAAATTTCTTGTCTTTCTTTGTTGACAAGCTCGATGGTGTAAGGTCTAATTTTACCCCCACTGCCCCCCCGCCCCTTTCAGCCGTCCGATTTTAATGTCGGAATTTGCTCCCGTATCTCTTCAGTTCCTTGTTAATACTGTAGACCTTATGCGTCCCTCCTCCAGTTCCTGTGATATAGTTCCGATAAAACTTCTAAAATCCATCCTCCCTGTCTTAGGTCCCAGCCTGCTCTTTATCATCAACTGCTCACTCACATCCGGGTCTGTACCTGACTACTTTAAAATTGCCTGTGTTCAGCCCCTCCTCAAAAAACCCTCTCTTGATCCGGCAAGGGTAGGGAATTATAGACCAATTTCCAAACGTTATTTCTTATCCAAAATCCTTGAAATAAAATGTTGCGGACCAAATCCCGCAGCTGACTGAGGGTCATAACATTTTCGATAAATTTCAATCCGGCTTTCGTCACAAGCATAGTGCTGAGACTGCATTACTAAGAGTGTCCAGTGACATTCTTGTGCATGCTGATAAAGGTGAATACTCTATTCTTATTCTCCTAGATTTTACTGCTGCCTTTGATACCATCGATCATGCCATCTTACTTGATAGGTTGGAGAACCGGGTTGGCATTTCTGGTACAACATTAAACTGGTTTCGCTCTTATCTGAGTAATAGATGTTTAATGTTTGTATTAACAATCATGTAACCTCATCAGGCCATTATTGTGTGGAGTCCCTCAGGGGTCTGTCCTTGGGCCAATCCTCTTCTTTTTATACATGCTTCCTCTGGGTCATTTGTTTAGTCACTTTCAAGACATGTTATACCACTGTTATGTCAATGATACTCTGATCTATTTCTCTGCCAACCCCAATAACCTGAATCAACTGTCCTCCCTCCATGATTGCTTGGCTGCCACCGAAGACTGGATGTCCCTTAATTTCCTCCATCTAAACCCCGACAAAACTGAAGTTATCTTAATTGGTCCTAAGAACTTTGCCACTGCAGTTGATCTGTTCATCAACTTCCACTTCATTCAAACATCAAAGCTAACATTTGGTGTCATCCATTTTGGTATCATCCATCCATCCATGAGCTTATCCCAGAAGTCATTGGGCAGCAGGTGGGGAGATGTCCTGGACAGGCCGCCAGGCCATTACAGGGCCCAGGCCATTTTTGACTAGAATGTCTTTCAATCACCATGTTACTAAGCTTGTCCAATCCTGTTTTCTTCAGCTAAGAAATATTGCAAAAATCAGAAATAGTTTGTCCTTTAATTATATCGAAACATTAATTCACACTTTAATGTTCCCCCGTCTAGATTACTGTAACTCTCTCTACTCTGGCCTCAACCAAGCTACTTTAAATTGTCTGCAGTTGGTTCAGAATGCAGCTGCTAGACTACTAACTAGAACTAGCTGTAGGTCCCATAGTACCCCTATTCTTGAATTCCTCCATTGGATTCCCGTAAAATTCAGAGTAATCTACAAGATCTTATGGTTACATTTAAAACACTGCGTGATCTTACCCCCAGTCAGATTCCTAATCTTCTCATTCCACTTCCCGACCACTCCGATCTTCAAACCTCAGTCTTTTATCCATCCCTCACTCCAACTGCAAAACAAAAGGTGACCACGCATTTGCAGTTTTAGCCCCAAGCCTCTGGAATAATCTACACCAATCCATTAGATTTACTGAATCTTTGGACTTTTTTAAGTGGCTTCTAAAAACCCATCTTTTCAGGCAAGCCTTTTTGTACATTCCCACCCCTGCCTTCTGTTTTGTTTCATTTTTAGCTTTGTGTGTTACCCCCTGTGCCATGTCTTATATTCGTTCAATTTATTGTATGTATTTATTCGTATTTTGTGTAAAGCACTTTGTAGCTGTGTGTTTTTAAGAGTGCTATATTAATAAAATTTTGCTTGTTTGCTTGCTTTTGATGAGGTGAATCAGCGAGTCAATGTATTGCCCATTCCTGGCATACAGCTTGGTGTCATAGAAGATGGCTGATGGTAATTCCACTTCTGAACCTGTATCTAATATTTATCCAATATATAATTATATTTACCCAATATAATATTTATTCTGTTTAACATCCAATACAAATCAACTCTTTGTGATGATCTGACTGAGGGGGTTCAGACCTATGCAGAACAGCAGTAGGGATAGTGCATCACCTTTGTATATGCCACATTTGATGGTTACCTCTGTGATTGTATTTGAGTTGGCCTCTGGTGTTGTTTTCCACTGCCGCGTTGAGGAAGAGTTCTTGATAAAGGCTATTAGTGTCCTGTTGGCTTTGTATAGTGTCAAGCCCTCCAGCAATCAGGTGTAGGGCATTGAATTGTAGGCTTTCTTGTAGTCAATCCAGGCTTTTCTCGGTTTGGTCTGTCTGGTCTTAGTCTTGGCTAACTGTTCTATCAACCAGTAGCTGAATCTTTGATCCTCTGGTGTTGTTCCCAATTCTTTCTGAATTTCACTCATGTATTGACTCATGCCCATTTAGCTTAGCTGCTATGATGCCTGACAGGATCTTCCATGTTGTGGAGAGGCAAGTTATCAGCTGGTAGTTTAAAGGTGTTGTACCCTTGTGGGGATCCTTCATGATCAGTATTCTTCTCCCCTGTGTCAGCCAGTCAGGGTGAGACCCTAATGTTAGCAGCTGGTTCATTTGTGTTGCCAGGTGTTCATGTAGTGTCGTTTGCTTCTTCAACCAGTAGGTGTGAATCATGTCAAGGCCTGGTGCAGTCCAGCTCTTCATGTTTGAGACTCGTCGTTGGATCTTGGCTTGTGATAACTGGTTCTTGTTCTGGGATATTGCTGTGGTCTGCTCTTAGGCCCACCAGCCACTGGGCATTGGTGTTGTGTGATGCCTCCTTTTCCCATATATCCTTCCAGTATCGCTCAGTCTCTGGTCTGGATGGGTCTGATGTTTTTCTCTTGTTACTCTGCAGTTAGGAGTACACTTTGGATGGTTCTTTGAGGAACAGGCCATCTACTCTTTTGGCGTCTACTTCTCCAGTGTATCTCTTCAACCCGGTGGCCAGAGCTGTGAGCCATTGTTTGGCAGTTTCCAGGGCCTCAGTTATGGACATCTTGCTGTACTTCTTCAACCAGGGCCTGTCTTTCATCACACCTTTCTGCACCTCTGTTAACTGGCTAACATCTCTCGTCCATTTCTTTACCTAACGATCGGACATTAGCCATGAAGATGCTGGAGAGAGAAACTTTGAAGGGAGTGCTACTTAGCTTAGCATGTAGCCTGCCTCACTTCTCCCTAACCTCAGTCCATCAACATGTCTCCTGCACCACTAGGGGACAAAACACTCTGGATCATCTCTATGCTAACATTAAGGACTCATACAATGCTACTCCCTGCCCCACCTGGGGAAGTCTGACCACCTCTGCCTGTTCCTGGTCCCAGCCTAGAAACCCCTCATAAAACGGATCAAGCCAGCACTAAAGACAATCACTGTCTGGCCAGAAGGAGCAGTCTCTGAACTCCAGAACTGTTTTGACAACACAGACTGGAGTATTTTTTCCATATTCAACAACCCATGGCTCCCATATAGACATTAATTAACAGAAATCAGTCATGCTAGCCTACCTTAACTTTTGCCCTGAGAGTGTCACACAAAAAAAAAAAAATCAATCCGCACCTTTCCAAACCAGATACCCTGGATGACCAGTGAGGTCCGCCCGCCAGCTGCTGAAAGCCCAGGATGCAGCGTTCAAGCTGGCTGTACAGCACAGTCAGATCCAACCTCAAAAAGGGTATCAGAACAGCCAAACATAACTACTCCCTACGAATAGAGGACCACTTTCACAATAACTCCAATCCCCGGCAAATGTGGCAAGGCGTTCAGTCTATCACAGACCATAAAAGCTCCAATAGCGGTCCCACTGTCCATGATGCCTCCCTCTCAGACGAGCTAAATCATTTTTACACCCACTTCGACAAGGACAATACTGACTCAGCCACAAAAATCCCAACCCAACCAGAAACCCAGGAGCTCACTCTATCAATCGGACTTTTTGAGTCCATGCCTTGGCGGGTCTGCGCTCTTTTGGTGGTACACAGAGGAAAAACAGCATATTCGGCAGGTGGTCATAATGTTTTGGTTCATCTGTGTATATAACAGCAGCAACAGAACTCTCCACCAGCAACCATTAGGAGTAATATAATCACGTACTTAGCGGATACTGGGACTTTTGAGACATCAAAAGCACTTGCAACCAACCCCAACAGCTACAACATAATTGAACAGTACGTTAAAATTGGAAGCCAAATATGATCATAAAAGCCTCGTCTCTTGTTGCACTTTCATGTTAATTTTATATTACCCATCAGATTGTCACTTGTACAGAGGAGACAGTTTATGTACAGATTGGAAAACTCAGTTATAACCAAGTGTGTTTTGTTACCGGGTATGGTAAGAGTAAAGCGCGCAATAATGTGGTGAATGTCAGTTCTTTTTGCCAAAATTGTCTGTAGCAGAGCTTTGTAGCTCCTCCTACATCTCATTAAAGTGTGATTTTCCACCTGTCAATCAAACCCGAAATTGAAGAAGGGAGGACGTGATACTGCGCTTGCAATATAAAGCTTGCTGTGTCTTAAGTGCCAAAAATACTCTTCACAGTTAGCGGGTGAATGGCAGTGACCTTATAATGACACAGACAAGCGAAACACCCCTCAGAATGAGAACGTCCATCACAGGACTGATTGGTGAGAGGCAGATGACAGCTTCGGAGGAAAGGTCACTTTGGAGTTTCAGCTGGAGGTCATGCTATCTATCTCAACGCCTGTGAAACATGTCAGGCTAAGTGACTTTATTTCATTTTAATTGGGTTTTGAGAACATGGTAGAGTTTGCAGAAACTGTACGGTGGGTATGAATAATGGCCCTGAATGCTGAGCAATTCGGTTAGGATGTCAGAACTGAGCCCGAATGAAAAATCACATTTCAAGGCATTATTCTTGGTTCAACCCTGTACTCAATTCCTTAATATTCTTTCTTTTCTTCACAGCTTTTTACACATTTACTACCAAGGCACCTGTGTCTTATATTCCATCTTATAAGTACAGTATGTATGCTCTTATTTGGGTTACTACACAATCGTATTGCTAAAATCCAAAGTGCATGCTTAAAAATGCCAGACAGCTGATTAGTTACGAGGAAGCCGTCGGCACAGACCGGCAATCCCTGGGTAAAGGTATCTATCTGTTCATATCAAAGAAAAACAACATGTCACAGAAATACCACATACGTAGATGCCCGTCTTGTTAAATAATCTGTCAGAGTTTATCGCCAAGCTTAAAATGTGCAACCTGACAGCTACTAAAAAAGGGACTGCGTTGCGATGGAGGCCTCCTCACTCCCACACCACCAAACACCGGGTCCTCATGTTTTTGGATGTTATTTATCAAGAGGTCAAAGTGCCTGAATTAACAGGGCTCGTGAGACTAGCTTAAACAACTGGCTCTCTGCAGCGGACTCACTAAAATATATTTTAAGGTGAATCCTTCCCCTTAATTAGTGCCATTCAAAGTGATTGTATATAACCTCTCAATTTCCCTGTGTGTGTGTGTGTGTGTTGAGGATAAATAATTGTTTTGATCACACTGATTGAGGGCGGCACAGTGGTTAGCGCGGTCGCCTCACAGCAAGAAGGCCCTGGGTTCGAGCCCCGGGTTAGTCCAACTTCGGGGGGTCATCCCGGGTCATCCACTGTGTGGAGTTTGCATGTTCTGCGTGGGTTTCCTGCGGGTGCTCCAGTTTCCTCCCAAAGACTTGTGGGTTTTTTATATCATTTGTAATAAACTTTTATTGTTATTATTCTAAGTATGTACTTTCTGTTATTGTTGTTAAACTCAAAAGAAGTTGTGCTTTTGGTTGTAAGACCTGGTGTTTTTGTCTACATTTGGTTGCAAAAAAATAAAAGAAAAAGATTTACTGCATGACAGTTCAGATGCTGTGCATTATTTGAACTGAAGTTTTGCATCGTTCTTTACAGGTTGAGCAAGTTTCATGTCCCATGAAATTCAATCATAACCCAAAATGCATGGCTGCAAGTGTTTTAAGGGACTTTTTTTTTCCTTTTTTCAAAAACACTAGATGAGGAGCAGGATCGCTTATACACCCTGGTTCTACTTAAAGCATCACGAGACAACGTTTTTATGGTAAAATATTACCTTTTAACTGCTATTAGTGTTGAAAATATTCCCCAAGCCCCAATGAAAAACTTCAGTTACATGGATTTGTTGATTGCTGAGTACGTCCCATGAATTTCTGTGAAGTCCTTACTGGTGCACAGGAACTGACGTATATTACATACTATCTATAGATGAGCATTTACCTTATGTGTATTTTATATTTGCGCTGTTTAGAGTGAAATTGACTACGTTGTTTTTGTTTGTTGTATTCGAATTAAAAATACGGGAAGTCAAAGTGTTAGAAACCATAATCCACAATTGTTTCATTATGTCTTTCAACTGTTTCATTGTCTTTCAACTGTTTCATTATGTCTTTCAACTGTTTCATTGTCTTTCAAATGTTCCATTATGTCTTTCAACTGTTTCATTTTCTTTCAAATGTTTCATTATGTCTTTCAACTGTTTAATTATGTCTCTCAACTGTTTCATTGTCTTTCAAATGTTTCATTATGTCTTTCAACTGTTTCATTATGTCTTTCAACTGTTTCATTATGTCTTTCAACTGTTTCATTGTCTTTCAAAAGTTTCATTATGTCTCTCAAATGTTTCATTATGTATTTCAACTGATCATTGTTTTTCAACTGTTTCATTATGTCTTTCAAATGTTTCATTATGTCTTTCAAATGTTTCATTATGTCTTTCAACTGTTTCATTATGTCTTTCAAATGTTTCATTATGTCTTTCAACTGTTTCATTCTTTCAACTGTTTCATTGTCTTTCAGCTGTTTCATTATGTCTTTCAACCGTTTCATTGTCTTTCAACTGTTTCATTATGTCTTTCAACTGTTTCATTGTCTTTAAACTGTTTCATTATGTCTTTCAACTGTTTCATTGTCTTTCAACTGTTTTGTTGTCTTTCAACTGTTTCATTGTCTTTCAACTCTTTCATTATATCTTTCAACTGTTTCATTATGTCTTTCAACTGTTTTATTGTCTTTCAACTGTTTCATTATGTCTTTCAAATGTTTCATTATGTCTTTCAACTGTTTCGTTGTCTTTCAACTGTTTCATTGTCTTTCAACTGTTTCATTATGTCTTTCAAGCATCATAAAATATAATTTTGGGACTCACAGTCAACTTGACTGGTTGACTTGTTTTACCCTGTCAGGTTTTTTTGTGGTGTTTGGTTTTGTGCTGCAGTACTGCAGCACACAGATAGGGTGTTATGTGCACCATGCTGGAGCATAGTGCACATATATTTTGTTGTTATTTCTATTTCTTATTTTATCTTTTATTTATATTTGTTTCTCTTTTCTTGTTATCTTGTTAGTTTTTAGATTTTTCTTTGCTAGAGCGTGAGTGTCTGTAATAGGGCCCAATTTCCCCCCGGGGACGAATAAAGTATTCCGGTTCCGGTTCTGATGACCACAGCGTGCCAGTTCGTCGAAACTCCACCATGCAGCTTTAGTGAAAAATCATGTTGAAAGATCATAAAAAAAAAGAAAAAATGTGAAAAGGTCACATTTTCCTAAAGGGCTTGTAAATTGACCACATGGACTACCATTGCAAAGTGTGGCTCGGGGTTGCCCCTCCTGACATACACACCCGAATCCAGTATGCAGTCAGCCCTACAATGCACCAGCTGCTTCTCACAGTCAGTCGTTAATATGGCTTCATGGACGCGCTCCGTCCCCTGGTGAAACTCCTCACTGTCAGGTGAAAGGAAGCGACTGGTGACTCTGCATGTATCGGAGGAGGCATGTGGTAGTCTGCGGCCCTCCCTGGGTCGCAGAGGGGCTGGAGCACCAGCCGGGACGGCTCGGAAGAGTGGGGCAATTGGCCAAAAAGTACAATTGGGGAGAAAAGGGGGGGGGTATAGCTTCATGGATACCGGTCTTATCCCCAGTATCCTCTGTCAGATTGTCTAGTAGTGTTTTTGCCCAGCTCGCTTCAAATTCACTCCACGTCCCTGTTCTTGTCTGCCGGTTAACCGAACGCCTTCGCCTACAAAACACAAAAAAATGGTATAATCATGTTTCTTCCAATTTGGGAATATAATATTATCTTTTAGCAATACAGAGAAAATTATTCATGCTTTTATTTCCTCACGCCTGGACTATTGGAGGGCCTTGTTTACCTGCCCCAGTGCCCGAAATGTGGCTCAAATTCAAATTGTGCAGACCTGTGCAGCCAGACTTCTGATGAAGACCAACCGCTCGTCTCGCATCACCCCAGTTTAAGCCTCCCGGCGCTGGTTACCAGTTTATTTTTGAATCCATTTTAAGTGCTTACACATAACTTACAAAGCTTTACGTGGCCAGGTGCCGGAGTACATCAGTGAACTCTTTATTTTCTCCCCAATTGAATTCTGGCCTCTTCCGAGCCGTCCCGGTCGCTGCTCCGCCCCCTCTGCCGATCCGGGGAGGGCTGCAGACTACCACCTGCCTCCTCTGATACATGTGGAGTCGCCAGCCGCTTCTTTTCACCTGACAGTGAGGAGTTTCACCAGGGGGACGTAGCACATGGAAAGATCACGCTATTCCCCCCCAGTCCCCCCCCCAACAGGCACCCCGACCAACCAGAGGAGGCACTAGTGCAGCGACCAGGACACATACCCACATCCGGCTTCCTACTGGCAGACACGGCCAATTGTGTCTGTAGGGACGCCCAACCAAGCCAGGAGTAACATGGGGACTCGAACTGGCGATCCCTGTGTTGGTAGGCAACGGAATAGACCGCCACACTACCTCGACGGCCACATCGGTGAAGTCTTAACCTGGGGTAGGCCTGCTAGCTGTCCCAGAGTCCAGGTCAAAGGCTGATCGGGCGTCCGCTGTGCCGGCACCTCAGCTTTGGAGCAGTCTTCCAGTTAGTGCTCGATCTGCTTACACCGTTTCTGCTTTTAAATCCTGTCTGAAGACACGCTTTTACACACCTGCTTTCCCGCCTGACAACTACTCTTATTTGTTTACATAATACAGCTCTGTTGTGCAACCACCTGACACAACAAGTTTAATACTTCTGCTTCATTCCTTTTCTTTATTTACACACATAAAATGCAAAAAAAAATAAAAAATGATACAACATATAATCAAAAAAAGAATGTGAAGGAGAACTGCCCCAAAACCCTGCAGCGGCTTGAGAAGTGGCATTCTCCAGGCAGCACACTATAAGAAACAAGTACAGCGATGCGCAATTACAGTGCGCACAACTTGTATGTATAAATCAATAATGGCAGACATGGCAAGAGACGGAGACAGTTCAGCACAGCGCCCGGCAACAACGCATCCCATAAACACCCATGTTACGGCAGCACAATGCATCAGTCATAGTCACAAGACACACACACAGACACACACACACACACACGTCAAGAACACTAATGCGTGATACATGCAAGTACACACAACACTACCATTACCACACTAAGAACATACACTCATGTGATATGGCTTAGAGGTTTCATAAGACAAGAAAGATGAAGGACAAAATTAATACAAATTATATATATATATATATATATATATATATATATATATATATATATATATATATCAGTGGCAAGGGAAGACACCTGCAAAGTGGACACTTACATTGGAATAAGAGAGGGCCCGTGTAAAATTAGGTTTAACGCCCATACGAGTCGCTTCAGGAAAGAGCATCTAAGAAATGCAACGGCCATAAGATAAGATAAGACACTTTATTGTCATTGTGCGCACACCAAATGCCATTTGGTGACTCTCAGTCTCTCAGACCAGCAGCACTAGACACTGTAAATGATTAAAAAAAACAAAACAAAGTAAAAACAAGGACAAACAACATTTAGTATAAACAAGTGAGGTTGTAAAAAATAAGTGAGGTAGCCAACAATGATAAAGACACAAAAGATAGCAGCGGCTTTTACAGTTCAAACCAGTGCGTGGCATTATTGCACGTGGTTGTTCATACTGCAGCGGCTTTAGTAGCAGCAGTTAAGCTGCCACGTTTGGTCATCGGTGGGCGAGAATATCAGCTACTCTAGCCCATGGAAAACCCTCACTAAGAGCAAGGCACATTTATTCAATTAGCAACAAAAGATGTAAACTATGTTTGGCAGAGAAGTGTTTTATTATTTGCAAGTCTGATCTGTCCACCTTGAACAGTAGACACGAACTGGCCACCGGCTGTACACAGGAAAAACAAAAAAACCTGCTTTGCAATTACAAATAATCCATTGTCTTTATTACCCCCCCACCCATTAGATGATATACATGTGCTGACCTTTATTAGATGTTTTATTTTCATATTTCATATTTTTTTCCTGTGCATCATGTTCTTCATACATTTTATGTCCATTATAATTCTGTTCTCCTCTTTCAATGTTGTTTTGTGTAAATTGCGTGAACACAACATCCACTGCACGCTGTCCGTCTTGGGAGAGACATCCCTCCTCTGTTGCTCTCCCTGAGGTGTCTTCCTATTTTGTTCTCCCTGTTCAAGGGGTTTTTTAGGGAGTTGTTCCTTATCCGATGAGAGGGTCTAAGGACAGGATGTTGCGTTGCTGTTAAGCCCACTGAGGCAAATTTGTAATTTGGGATATTGGGCTGTACAAATAACATTGATTTGATTTGATTTATTTTAACTGTCTGCTCTTTCAACTGTGCTCCAGCCCAACTCCGCCATATGATAAGTACCTCATTGGATGCTATTTTGTTATATTTTAACAGTAAGCTTTTTCAACAGTGCCCCGGCCCTTTAAGGCCTTGCGTTTTCAAAACGAGCCCCAGTCCCTCCCTCATTGGTTGTAATGTTTCTGAAGTTATTTTTCAAATGTTTCCTATCCTCCCATTGGTTGCTGTGCACTGTAACTAGGGGGGTGTGGTGCGGAGCAGCGTGGCATTTATTGGCCATGATTGGTCACCTCACAGCAAAAAGGTCCTGGGCTCGAGCCCCGGGGTAGTGCAACCTTAGGGGTCGTCCTCTAGTTTTTTGGGCCGCATGGTGGTGCAGTGGTTAGTGCTGCCGCCTCACAGCAAGAAGGTCCTGGGTTCGAACCCGGGGGTTGTCCAACCTTGGGGTCATCCTCTTTGTGGAGTTTGCGTGTTCTCCCCGTGTTTGTGGTGGGTTTTCTCCGGGTGCTCCGGTTTCCCCCCACCATCAAAAAAGGCATGCATGTTAGGGTTAATACGCCTGTCTGTGCCCCTGACCAAGGCATGACGAGACGAACTGGAGTTGGTCCCCGGGTGCTGCACGGCGGCTGCTGACTGCTCCTAGCTACACAGCTAGGACGGATTAAATGCAGAGCGTAATTTCCCCACCGGGATCAATAAAGTATATCAAACCCTGGCAGCTGATGAGTGCATGGCACATGAAACAGGCTTGTTCTGCCATGAATTTAAGTTTTTCCCCCCTTATATCTATCTTAATATTGCGCTCCTCATTTTTGAGCACTCTAACCAACACCATTGATGGTTTCCGGAGGAAAAAAAATGACACACACACATATATATATATATATATATATATATATACACTACCGTTCAAAAGTTTGGGATCACCCAAACAATTTTGTGTTTTCCATGAAAAGTCACACTTATTCACCACCATATGTTGTGAAATGAATAGAAAATAGAGTCAAGACATTGACAAGGTTAGAAATAATGATTTGTATTTGAAATAAGATTTTTTTTACATCAAACTTTGCTTTCGTCAAAGAATCCTCCATTTGCAGCAATTACAGCATTGCAGACCTTTGGCATTCTAGCTGTTAATTTGTTGAGGTAATCTGGAGAAATTGCACCCCACGCTTCCAGAAGCAGCTCCCACAAGTTGGATTGGTTGGATGGGCACTTCTTTGAGCAGATTGAGTTTCTGGAGCATCACATTTGTGGGGTCAATTAAACGCTCAAAATGGCCAGAAAAAGAGAACTTTCATCTGAAACTCGACAGTCTATTCTTGTTCTTAGAAATGAAGGCTATTCCATGCGAGAAATTGCTAAGAAATTGAAGATTTCCTACACCGGTGTGTACTACTCCCTTCAGAGGACAGCACAAACAGGCTCTAACCAGAGTAGAAAAAGAAGTGGGAGGCCGCGTTGCACAACTGAGCAAGAAGATAAGTACATTAGAGTCTCTAGTTTGAGAAACAGACGCCTCACAGGTCCCCAACTGGCATCTTCATTAAATAGTACCTGTTAGAGCCTGTTTGTGCTGTCCTCTGAAGGGAGTAGTACACACCGGTGTAGGAAATCTTCAATTTCTTAGCAATTTCTCACATGGAATAGCCTTCATTTCTAAGAACAAGAATAGACTGTCGAGTTTCAGATGAAAGTTCTCTTTTTCTGGCCATTTTGAGCGTTTAATTGACCCCACAAATGTGATGCTCCAGAAACTCAATCTGCTCAAAGAAGTGCCCATCCAACCAATCCAACTTGTGGGAGCTGCTTCTGGAAGCGTGGGGTGCAATTTCTCCAGATTACCTCAACAAATTAACAGCTAGAATGCCAAAGGTCTGCAATGCTGT
This sequence comes from Lampris incognitus, assembly GCF_029633865.1. Taxonomy (NCBI): domain Eukaryota; kingdom Metazoa; phylum Chordata; class Actinopteri; order Lampriformes; family Lampridae; genus Lampris; species Lampris incognitus. Next base: position 44,280,908 of record NC_079221.1, read on the forward strand.
AATTGCTGCAAATGGAGGATTCTTTGACGAAAGCAAAGTTTGATGTAAAAAAAATCTTATTTCAAATACAAATCATTATTTCTAACCTTGTCAATGTCTTGACTCTATTTTCTATTCATTTCACAACATATGGTGGTGAATAAGTGTGACTTTTCATGGAAAACACGAAATTGTTTGGGTGATCCCAAACTTTTGAACGGTAGTGTATATATATATATATATATATTAGTAATCCCCTCACTGATTATCCATATTGTATCTTACATTCATTGAAATGAATGTAAGATACAATATGCTGGTCATGCACTGGAAAGACTTGCCATCATTGACAGACGAGACACAACAGAAGCTACACAAGGATGACATCACATCAATCCCACTTCACATCACAAAATCAGGTCAAGAGAATGTCAAGGATTGTTTGAATGCGAGTGTGTTTTCCTTGGATAAAAGCGTCTTTGCACCAAATCTCTCAATCTAAATGGGGCTGAAAAACAGTCAGCCATTTTTTTGCCCTCGGCTGGACTAGACCTTTACGAACCCTCTACTGTAGACTGGATAAACTGGATCTCGCTGTGTGCAAATGGCACACTGTTCACAAGTGCTTGGGTAATTGCAAATGTTCCCGGCAATATCAAGCAAAACAAACGGAGCGGGTTCTGCCGAGGCGCACAAAAAGCTGCAGGATTCTTCCTAAACAGAAGGTGACCTACATTTCTTTCCCGTAATTCAAGTGGGTTGCAAAAGCACAGGGCTGACTCTCCCAATAAATGTGCAATGTTGTCTCAGACTGGATCACTACAGCACCCGGCTTTCAGTGCCGAGTTCTCACAACTCTATCTAAAATCCCACCAGAAATGAGACCCTCACTCTCCATCAAAGACTGCAGGGCTCTCATTTTGTAATTACTTACAGCGTATGCTCGCATAAATGCTACCATGCCGCTCCATACAGCTCTTTGTTCAAAGAAAAAGAACATTATTCTGCAGAAATACCGTCTGACAGCTGACCATGAAGAAGACATTTAATGAGACAGACGTATGTAAGGTTATTTCTCCTAGAGCTAATCCCACCTAACCTGCCCTGCATTTAAATCATCAGTAATCACTCTGAAAAGCCAAATCGCCCCTGAATCACCCACCCTAAAACACACATACACACACACACACATGCCCCTTACACTAAATATTATGGCCACCAAACATGAATCATCGCTAAAGAGGTGTCATATGTCTGAGTCAAATGAATGTAATAAATATTTGGGGACATTTAAGCCACGGACACTCATAAATACTACGTTGTTCATCGAGATAGGCAGATGCTTTTTCAATACCAGCTTTAAAAGAATATTGATATTTAACCTTTTCAACTTGCCCCATGAAACATAGCACCATCACTTGGCACTAAAGAGTTTGACAAGGTTGGAGTGATAATCAATTTGATTTTAGAGTGTGTTGCAATTTTTCACCGACCCAACAAATTTGTGCAAAACCACAGGATGTTTGATCCCCCGTCACGTTTTTTTATGATGGATTTCTTACTGGGTTGAAACGTTCGCCTGCAATTCCTTATATTATAGTGTGACGAGAGAGCTGAGTAGTATTACCCTCATCACCCACTCACCCCGGATTAACAACAACACAATTTTATGATTATGTATCTGCAGACCAACATCAGATGACAAACAATAATGCATGAAGAACTGTTAAAGTTACAATCAGGAAAATTTACATGCAAACAAAGGTCCTATTAGTGACATATTTTACACAAATGTTGCACAAATATTCACATTATGAATGCTTTTGTAGTTATTCATTTTAATTAGCACTGTTGGGTAGCACTCTCCAAGAAGACTATACAGTGCACAGCATCGTTCGTCTTCAGTGTAACAAACAGTTCAACCATGCATGTCTTTTGCACTGGTGAATTAAAGCTACATAAGATAACTGATGACGGATAAATATTTACTTTTTCTTTCTATTAGTGTTGTAAACTGACATTAGGTAACTCCACTAGAAGTATTTGCAAGTCATGATGGGTTCACAATGATATTGGATTGGAAAGCACAATGTAGTAGTCCCACTTTCATCAACCCTCAAAAAGGAATAGAAGAGAAATAACGGATCAAACTATCATATATATATTAAAAGAACAACATCTATCAAAACAAATTATGTGTTGTAGTGATATGATTTTCAATATCCATCCATCCATTATCCGAACCGCTTATCCTGCTCTCAGGGTCGCGGGGATGCTGGAGCCTATCCCTGCAGTCACTGGGCAGCAGGCGGGGAAACACCCTGGACAGGCATATGAATGTCTAAAATATATTTTGACAATCTCTCTGTGGGAACTGGAAAGCACACAACCCTGGATATAGACTCAATGCTGAAACCCTCGCCGAAACATGTATAGGCTGCAAATCCATCATTAATGGCAAAATTGAAAATATTCACCAGCAATTGACCTCTTCGAACAGTACTATGTACAGTTCACTTTATTTGCCCTTCCATCTTACCATCTTTTCTTCACTATCTTGTTTTAAACGCACAACTGTTGCTGAAATAGGTGATCTCATTTTCATATCCAAATTGTCTACCTGCCAGCTAGACCCCCCTTCCTACTCATTCAGTAAAAGTCTGTTTACCTTCTCTGTCCTCTTTAATAACTGAAATCATACATACCGCCCTTAATTCTGGTCTTGTTCCCTGATCTCCCCAAATAGCTACAATAACCAATATTCAAGAAACCTGGTGCAGAGCCCAAAAATTTCAACAATTTTCCCCCAATTTCAAATTTACCATTTCCCTCTAAAATGCTTGAAAGAACAGTTGCAGCTCAGGTACATGCTAACTTGACTGACAACAATCTGTTTTACAATTTCAGTCTGGATTTCACTCCTTTCACAGTACATAGACAATCACCAGATCTGTTGGTGGCAGCTGACTCTGGGCTCTTAGCCATAGTTGTCATTCTTGATCTGAGTGCAGCCTTTGACACCATCTCACATAACATCCTCCTGGAGAGATTAGCTTCCATTGGAATCACTGGCACCTCTCTTGGTTTAGATCATATCTCTCTGGCCGCACTCAGTTTGACCAACTTAAAAAATTGAGATCACAGTCCATTCCTGTTACTATTGGTGTTCCCCAGAGCTCTGTTTTGGGCCCCCTCCTATTTATTATTTACCTTCTACCTCTTTGGCACATTTTCAGGAAATTTGGGATTCATTACCACTGCTACATGGATGACACCCAACTTTATCGATCTACCAAGCCTACTTCCACCCACTTCAATTTTTGCCTGCTTACTGGAAATTAAATCCTGGTTCTCATACAATTTTCTCAAACTTAGTAGTGATAAAACTGAGGTTCTCCCAGTAGGTACTAAATCTACTTTGGCTAAACCTGATAGTTTTTCTCTGACTTGACAATTCTATAGTTCCTCCTTCCCCTCAGGTTAAGTGTCTTGGGTGTCAACTTTGACAGCACATTATTTTTTGAGGTACACATCAACAATGTTACTTGGTCTGCACGCTTTCACCCACGCAACATTAATCATATTCAACTGTATCACTTACACTTAACGGCACCGCCATTCTCATTCAAGACCTGAATACATCCCATATTGACTACTGCAATTCTATGCTCTTTGGACTTCCACTCGGTTGTATTAAACTTCAATTAGTCCAGAATGCAGCTGCCCCAATCATTACCAGAATGCCTTCCCATAGATCATATGCACATGAGTCACGCAGAATTTGGTTTTAAATAATTTATTTTTCTTTTGTTTGCTATCATGGTAGATTGTGCATGCGATCTCCATCTCTGTCTCTCTCATTAACTGGCTTACCGCTGTGTGCGATCTGGTCTTTGCTATTTTGCCTTTCTCTCACAAACACCTGTTCCTTTCAGCGTACACACACAGGCACACACATGCCACGTGCACACGCACACACACACACACACACACACACACACACACACACACACACACACACACACACACATCGGCGGTCACTCGGGGCCGAGTATGACCGTCCTCCCTCTGGGTCTTCAAGTGGGTATAGAGGCTGATCCTGGAACCTCATAATGGGAGGATGCCTGTGTGTGACAGCTATATAGGTGGAGCGGCTGATACGCCTGCAGCCACCACAGTCCTTGACAGGGGTTGGTCAGAGTCCGATGGCATAGAGAACCAAGATGATTGGGGACCACCCTCTGTTGCAGTCGTCATCCCGCCTTCTCTGCCATTGTTACCTGGAGACATCTCCCGCCAATTCTGCTGTTGAGGTCTTTGTTGGATCACGCTTTGTCTGGAATCTCCCCCTTGACTTATCTGCCTTGGGTGACCCTACCAGGAGCCACGCTCCGGACATGCTGGCATAATTCTTGGGATCATTGGTACATGCAAGCTTCTTCACCACGGCAAGGTGGCCACACACACACACACACACACACACACACACACACACACACACACACACACACACACACACACACACACACACACACACACACACACACACACACACTCCCAGGACACGGCAGCACATGCACAGACATACACATATAACCACCCTTTGTTCCTTTTGGTGCCATTTCTTTGCCATATGCACACACACACACACACACACACACACACACACACACACACACACACACACTCTATCACCCTCTCTCTCTGTCTGTCTGTCTGTCTCTCTCTCTCTTTCTCCCCAAAATATTCGCCATTCTTACAAATATTCACTCCTACACATATTTTCCATATTTGCACATAGTTTCACTACCGCATTGCTTATTTATTTTTTGGGATTTGAATATACTCCATTGATCCCCGTGGGGAAATTCCTCTCTGCATTTAACCCATCCTAGTTGTGTAGCAAGGAGCAGTGGGCAGCCGCCATGCAGCACCCGGGGACCAACTCCAGCTCGTCTTGCCATGCCTCGGTCAAGGGCACAGACAGGAGTACTAACCCTAACATGAATGTCTTTTTTGGTATCACCCTTTGTGCCTTGATGATTACATCACTGCTCATTATTGATTGTACCTGATCTGCATTAGTTTGTTAATTAGTGTTGATTAGTATTAGTTTGATAATTAATGTGATTAGTAGTAATTAGTATTGATTTTCTTCTTAATTGTTTCATTGGAATAAGCTGTTGTCCTGGCTGTTGTTGCTGCAACTTAAATGGTTTAATTATAAATATTGAACACCAAAATTAATGGTTAATACATTTACGAGACTGATTCATGAGACTGATTTAATGAGACTGATCTGATTATTCCATCAATTTTAGTAGATCAGTTACAAAATATTAAACACCAAAATTAATGGTTGATAAAATTTATAAGACTGATAACCCATTTGCACCTACACTATTAAGAGGTATTTTTGAGTCACAAGATGGTATTATGGACACAAGGTTTCTGCCATCATCACAGTTAAAAACATGAGTCACTTTAATGTTTCAAAGCAGACATGCAAAAATGCTCCATAAACTTGACATTTTGGAAGAAAAAAAATGCTTTTCATCACTCCTGACCACAGTGCTCTTTCAGAGAACTGGTAAACCAGCTCTCCATCACCATGGCCACTCAACAGAGTATTATTTTATGGATAGCAGTGAATGCATCACAGAACTCTTAGGCTTTATGGCTGTCATTACAATACGTTGCAACTTCACTTATCCTTCTGCCCTTTGGCTGTGACATGATCTATCAATCACAGTAGCTTTTCAGGAACCTCGCATTGCCATAGGCAAATTAAACTGCTACTAGTACAGAAAGCATCCAAAACTCAAATAACAACTACAAACCTTTTCTAACATGCTAATTGAAAACTGTAAAACTATAAACTAAAAATTATGTGGCTGAATGAAAACTAAATCATTGGTGCCAATGGATAAAAATGATGGTAGCTGTTCCCCTAACCATAATTAACATATTTTTTTAATTTATAACCAAACAGATTTGTTATCTGAGCACTTTAGGACTACACCCCCCTTGAAATAAATCGCTGGATCAAATGTGACCTGAACGGTTGCCCCCTCAAGGCTATACCTGACAGTGTCAGAAGCTCTTTACTGCAAGGTTATTGAGGGCAGCATGTTTGCCGTATTTGGAAGGAATTTTCCTGGGAAATTGATTTTAACACCCAGGCTGGTCAAGCCCAGTTGGCTAAAGGGGGAACATTTTTAAGATCGTTTTTGTGAGTGGTGAGACGTGAAAAAAAGGAAGGGAAGCAACAGCGTCTCACCATTATGGGCTGGCGTTTGATCGGGCATTAATGGACTTGTTCTTCAGCAGCTCCCGCCTGTCCTTTGAGCACAGGGGGTTTAAGCCATGGTTGCTTGGACCATAGACGGCCTTAGTAGTACTGAAAATGCCTCTGGTGTCACCCAAATTGGCCAGTCGCAGGATTTCCACAGCCTTTTCTGTCCACCAAGAGCTCTTAAGCTCCCTCACCCATCTCTGGACGTCCACCTTGGCTCTGGAGTGAGCCACTCTTTTAGCCTTGCAGGTTACATCATTTTGCCAGGCACACAAGGTTTTTCTATTCCAGGAGATGAGCTGCTCTGTCTGTGTCATTGTGATCAAAACAGTCCTGGTGTTTTCTGGACTTGTACCCAAGAGTAGTTTTGCAGGTGTCGAGGACGGTGGATTTGAGCATGCTTCATTGCTTCTCAATGTAATCGGGATATTCCTGTTGGAGGATTTCCCAAGAGAGGCCTGAAGTCGCTGCTGAGCGGCAGTTTCATTCAGGCTTTCAAGATTCAGCCTTGGCCGAATCTGCTTCTTCTGAACCCTCCTCTTCCTCTTGAGTTTGATGGACATCGTGGAGCAGATGAGGTGATGATTTGTCCAGCAGTCATCTGCAATGATCATGGCCCTTGTGATGTTCACGTCACGGTGGTCCCTGATTTGTACAATGACATAGTCAAGGAGATGCCACTGTTTGGAGTGGGATGCCTTAAATTTGTTTTTCTGGTGAAACAGAGTGTTAGTGATGGTAAGGTTGTACTGAGCACATTTGCTGAGAAGCAGAACTCCATTGGAGTTGATGTTCCCGATGCCTTCCTTTCTTTTTTCTTTATAAATTTATTTTTCCCCTTATCCTACCCGATTAACCCAGTGGCATATGGCCGGAACTCTTGTCGAATAACTCCCCTGGCTCACGTTTCCACAGGAAGGAGATAGTCGTAACACCAGCTTCCTTCAAACTCGTGATGGCTGCTCTCGCTATTTTACACGCTGAAGCCTCGCATGGATTGCATCACCTTCAGGCCGTGAAGGAGACGTAGGGAGAATGGTTTCGGTTGCTTGGCTGCAGGTGCCTGGATGGGCCAGAGGGGTCGCTGGAGAACGACGAGTCCCCGAACACTACACCGATCTACACCCACTATCCCTCGGGTAAGGGTGGCCTAATGGACGCCTTACCCCGTGGACGCTCTGGCCGTGACCGGTTACGGCGAGTTTGGGATAAAAACCTCCCAGCCATATGACGAGCGGGTTGCAAGAATGGCGGTTTATTCCGCTTGGCCATCAGAGCGACTGCCTTCCTTTCTTATAGTGCCCTTCCAGAGGTGTTGATCCTAGCCGACCCAGACATTGAAGTCTCCTAGGAGAATAATCTTATCCTCCTTTGGGATTCTTGATAGTGTCTTGTCTAAGCAGGCGTAGACGGTCTCCTCTTCAGAGTGTAAAGTAGGGGCATAGGCACTCACAACTATTGCTATCTGGTTGTTGGCAAGCACCACACAGGTGGTCATGCGCTGCTCACTGATCCCCACAGGAAGTTCAGACAGGTGGCTGATGATCTAGTTCCCGATGGGAAATCCAATGCCATGGATCCTGGGCTCAGTGTAGCCACCCTTCTCCTCCTTGAGTTGTCCTTCATCTGCCCATTTGGTTTCAGAAAGGGCAGCTATATCAATCCGACATCTCTTCAGTTCTCTAGTGATGATTGCGGTTCACCTCTGCGGTCTGTCACTGGTTGCACTATCCATCAGTGTGCGCACATGCCGGGCTCCAAAGTTCATGTTTCTGTGTTTCTGATCACATGTGGTGATCCCTCTGGATGTGGTAACCAAGTCAGCAGGTTTGAGGCAGGCTATTTTTAGGGCACCTTTTCTAGCCCCTTCCCCAGGTGGGGTGAGCAGAGTGGATCCTAAAAAGGGCTGCTAAGTTGTGGTTGCAGCTACCAAAGAGCTCTTTCTACCTTGTTTCAAGAGCCCAGCAACTGAATCTAGCACCCCACCACCTGATGTGCCGGCTCATGTCTAGTGGCTTCCAAATCTCATAATCCTGCCCCCATCGCCACTTGCCAGTCACCAATGGACTTAATCTGGGATGTTAGGGTGGATTGCCTTTATGGAGGACGCCTATGCGTAACTTTGTACACCAGTCTCCCCACATTAAAAAGATAGCCACCACATCTTCCTTGACAGATCTGAGTCAGGATCCAGTGGCATGGGGTCAAAGACAACTGGGGACCCTTTTCTGATGCAGCCTTCATCCGACTTCGTAGCCGTTGTGATACTTTCCTAAAGTCAGCCATCATACTCCACCTGTTCCACCATTGAGGTCTTGGTTGGGTTGCTCTTTGTCAGGGACCTTCCCTTGACTTTACCGCCATGGGTGACCCTAGCAGGGGAATAGCTCCAGACAGCATTGCTCTCGGGATCTCAGGACCATGTAAGCTTCTCCACCATGACAAGGTGACAATCCATGGGGCAGACACACACAGCAGACACAGCAACATCAGTATACAATCTTATATACATCCAACAAAAACTATACCCAATAATCAAAAATATTGAAATATGCATTAGGCAGAAGTGGCTGGAGTTGAAGAACTAGTTTTGTTTATGATCTCATCAATCTTATTGCAGAAAAAGTCTAGAAACTCATGGGCCATGAATGGTGAGCAGCTAATAGTCAGCTGCTTTTTATTAAGTTTAGAAACAGTGTCAAAGAGAAGTCTGGGGTTATTTTTATTAATATTGATTAAGTGAGAGAGATACGCTGCTTTTGCAGCAGATAAAGCACGCTTGTATTTCAATAAACACTCATGCCAGGATAGGTAAAAAACTTCCCATTTTGATTTTCGTCATTTATGTTCCAATCTCTTGCCGGCCCACTTAGGAGCACGTGTCTCATTGTTAAACCAGGGTGTAGGTGTCTTTAATCACCTAGCTCTGGTTTGGACATGTGTGGAGGAGAGATGCTGGGTATATTGGGAGAAGGATGCTCAATATGGAGCTGCCAGGGAAGAGGAAAAGAGGAAGGTCAAAGAGGAGGTTTATGGATGCGGTGAGGGAAGACATGCAGGTGGCTGGTGTGACAGAGGAAGATGCAGAGGACAGGAAGAGATGGAAACGGATGAGCTGCTGTGGCGCCCCCTAACGGAAGCATTCGAAAGTAGTAGTATTAGTAGTAGTAGTACATTGTTTTTTTATGTTTTATATGTTGTTTATCTCACTTTTATATGTTTTTGTATATTTTATTAATGTTGGTCATTATTTCATTATATGTACAGCCTTTTGAGACATACTTTGTGATACTGGGCTATGATATATTTTGACTGGACTTGACCTGACATGCCATCCTAAATTGGACTGCATACGGTGGAGTTAAGGGGAATAATGAATGGGAATAATGAATGGGCTGAACTTGTCTGAACATCTCTACTTAATTGGACTTATTCCAGTCCACTGAATAGCTAGTTATCCATAGGCCCACATCTGTCTCGCTTCTTAGAAGGTAATGACAGAAGTTAGGTATGGGAAATAATTTTGCGGTGTAAACAGTTTGGGTAAGGCCGATACAGTCTTCCAAGCTCCCTGTTCACTCTGTCTCAACCAAAATCTGTCAGCCTGTTTCCTCTGGGGATATACTTTTGTGTAACCGTTGATGGAAAAACTGACATATTTAGGCAATGCGTGCAACGTTCTTGGGCTGCCTCTGTTGTACCCTCGAAAAGGGGAAAGAATATGTAAAGAATACAAGACATGGTGCTCACTTTCACTCACAATATAAAATTATATTCAATGAACAAAGCAAGAAAATTTTTACAATTTGTCTTTTACTCAACTATCTTTAACTCTTATAACCTTAATTTTTGTCAAAGAAACCATGCATTACTTATTCCCATTCATAATAACTTTCAATTATTTATAACTGTTACCAACAAAAATACTTTCTTATTGTAAAATACAGAAACAATCCATTATGGCTTAGTAATGTAGCAATACACTGTTCCGTTAAATGCACACAATAAACACAGGCTACAACAGATAAACCGTGCATCATATAAATCTACAGTAGGCTACGTCTGGTCAAGGGTGGATTAGCACCCCCAGAGGCCCCTGGGCACTAAAGCTTATAGCCCCCTGCCTCCCACACACACACACAACGCCCACCCCACACCACCCACTGCAGCCATTAAACCCCGCCTTAAATATTTTGAGCTTCTAGTCAAGCTGGCATGTCAAGTCCACCAGACCATAATCACACACCTATTAATGAAAGGCTGAATAACCAGTCCAGCTGAGCAGGTATGCCTATACAGTTCAATAGGCCAAGTATTGCCATTTCACTCACTAGACAAGGAAACAATTAACTAAATCATCTCAAGGCAGTCAGTGTATGACTAGACTACGGATATATTTGTGTTGACTGAAAACGTGACTGACTAGGAATAGGTTTACAACAACGCCATTCTAAGGTAATCACACAGCACAGCTGAACGCAGCTTTCAAAATAACGCTCACTCAGTGAGCTAGGCAACTTAACACAGAACGGTGAAGGCAAACTAGAAAAACCGACTCCCAACACAGTACAGCAGCATCACACCACGGTGATGCAATACACGTGTTATGCAAACAGCATATCAAATAAAATCATCCACCAAATTTCTTTATGCAAGCTCAATAATCCAAAAAGACACCCAAACGGCGGCATGGCGGCACAGCGGTTAGCGCTGTCACCTCACAGCAAGAAGGTCCTGGGTTCGAACCCCGGGGTTGCCCAACTTTGGGGGTCATCCCAGGTCATCCTCTGTGTGGAGTTTGCATGTTCTCCCCGTGTCTGCGGTGGGTTTTCTCTGGGTGCTCCGGTTTCCCCCACCATCAAAAAGACACGCATGTTAGGGTTAGTCTGTGCCCCTGACCGAGGCCTGGCAAGACGAACTGGAGCTGGGCCCCGAGTGCTGCACGGCGGCTGCCCGCTGCTCAGCTAGGATGGGTTAAATGTAGAGGAAGAATTTTCCCAAAGGGGGATTAATAAATTCGTTTTAATAGAAAGTGCACCAGCCTATCGAAGACAGGAGGACAACAGCTGCCTAAGCAGAAACCAGTGGCGATTCCGTATGTGGTGGGAGTTTCTGAACAGTTGATATGCACATTTTCCAAACACCGCGTCCCAGTTGCTTTCAAACCCCAAAACACGCCGCACCAAATATTGGTCTACCCCAAGGATCGGGTCCCCCGGCACAAACAGAGCAAAATAGTGTACGCTGTGAAGTGCCGGGAGGATTGTCGTGTCTTGTACATCGGGGAAACCAAACTGACGCTGGCCAAGAGGATGGCACAACACGGGAGAGCTAACACGTCAGGCCAGGACTCCACAGTCTACACCCATCTACAGGCCAGTGGCCACTCTTTCAAGGATGAGGATGTGCACATCCTTGATAGGGAGGAACGCTGGTTTGAACGGGGAGTCAAAGAAGCCGTCTATATGAAGAGGGAACGACCATCCCTGAACCATGGGGGGGGGGGTCATCTGTCGCCGTCTTACAATGCTGTGATTGTAACTATTCCCCAATCCTCTGTGAATAGTACACATGGCTGTTGTAACTCTAGTTAATGGTCACGGCAATTTGCATAAGAAAAAGGTCACCGTTTTTGGTGGTTATGCCACTGTATTGTTTATAAGGGTGGGGATACCTACAGTCAGTGAGACGGAAGAGGTCACTTAGATTAGTGATGAAAAGTTTTTCCCCAGTAGATGTGTCCAAGTGAACTGATTCACCTTTCTGTGTCATCCACAATATATGCAGCAACACAACAGGTAATACTGCTCAGTGCACAGACAGCATAATCAAGCGGTTCTTACCTTCAGAAGTTATTATTTCTTGGCTTTTTCTTTGCAAACTCTGTGATCAAATCCTCAAAATCCTGGTGTGCTTTGCTGCGACTGCTTCCAAACTATCCTCACTGCTAGCTAGCTCGAATTCCCCTGCTGGAATGCCCTCTTCTTCACTTTGTTTAGTTTTTATGAAATAGCTACGCATTATTGGGACTTTTTTTTTCTTTTTATTGTGGCTGCTTATTTCACTTCCTTTTCTTTCTTTTGGCAGCTCACTGGGCTTTTGGTTGACACGGTCCGTTTTCTGCTGCTTGGCAATGTTTCCCCGCACACTTCTCACTGATACAATCTAACTGATAGTTGGTCAGGTAAAATTAATTCCGTTGTTTGTAACTTTGACTTGGCTTAAGAAAAACTGATCTTGAATCTGTGCAATGTAAGCCACCTGCTCTCTAGGCCCACCCACCTTGACCGTTAATTAGCCAATCTATACAGTGTATTGCCGCTTGCCCACCAGTCACCAATTGCCCAGCCATCTCACCAGTAACACAAACATAAGAGTTAATTTTCTCTGAAACACCTTTTTCATTCTGATTGGATAATTATCAAGATCAAGAGAATAGGTAAAGCTTTGTGTCATATTTCTGTGGAGTTCGACATAAAAAAAATGCATACATTTTTTTTCCTTCCATCACAGCGGGCTCTTTTGCCCTTCGAGGCCCCTGGGCACATGCCCAGATTGCCCATATGGTAGATCCAGAGGCACATCTAGTTACACAGTCAAACACCAGACAGCTCCGCTAGCCGTGAACATGAGGTCTGCACTAGTTAGTTAAAACACACACACACGCGTCAAATAATTATCACATCTCGGCATCAACCATTATAGAGAAACATATTTTCTACCTATAAACGAACTTCAACCCAAGGAAATTACAATTTCAAATATTCAGAAATGTAGTGTGGTATGTGAAAGATAATCACCTTAAAAGGGGAAAGAATATGTAAAGAAAATACACCGTGCTTGCTTCCACTCACATCGTAGATTGAGGAAAGTCAGCCCCCCCCCCTCATGACTTTGGAGGCATTAGCACTTGAGTGATGATGACGCTACAAGACAAGTACAGATAATCCATCATCACAAAACATTTGTTTTACTGTCTGCCTATTACACATTGGAACTGTTATATTTATTTGTAATTTTTTATATTATCTTGTTGGTCAGAAAATATTTATACGAATTACAAAAAATACCTTTTCTGAAACCAATACCTTTCTATCCATTACACCTCAAGAGTACATTCATGAGAGACCGCAGCTATCTGTGTCACCTACTCAGGGACTAGCTACTGTGGTTCGTGAGATAAACCACAGCGTCAAAATGCGGGAAAACAAAGGTTGACGCCACATTGTCAAACTTTTGATTTCAAATGTTAGAGGGAAAATACATTTTCTTACTCTCTGTTAAGTCACAGTCATCAGAGATATAACATTTGAATTGTCATTCATGAGCAGACGCTTGTCGCTGTGTACAGTTGCACACACCGAAAAGACTATTTGCCTAAAAGCTCCACTTGGAGGCATCTCTTCACTGGGACCAAGCATGTGTAAAAGCCCTGAAAAGGGAGTTTTTGTATTACAGATACACAGACACAAACTTTCCCCTGGTCGCGTCTGAAATGACTCAAATCTCAATACAGCAACAACATACAATCAAAACATACAAGTAAACTGCAATAACTCAGCTCATTTATATTGTACCGGTGACTCTAACTCATACTTTATAAGCTACAACACTAACAGTCCACTGGATTAATAGCACAGACATTTCAGATACAGAATAGTTTACAAGCCACAGTGCCCCCTGTATGGTTTTCCCTCCACACTACTCTATAGACCAGTGGTTCTCAACCTTTTTGGGGTCCTGGAGCCCCTGCGTATTTTTGATCTACCCTGAGGACCCCTCCACCTGATCTTGGGGGAGGGGGGTTGCAATTTGATAGAAACAGTAGAAACTGCATTTTAAATTGCATTATAGCATTTGTTCACTCTTTGGGGCAAAAATAAGAGCTTTCAGTTGTAACTTAGATATAGTTAACAAAACAGAATTCTTATGCAGTAACTTTCAGATATATGTAACAAAACAGAATATGTATTCAGTAACTTTCAGATATATGTAACAAAACAGAATATGTATTCAGTAACTTTCAGATATATGTAACAAAACAGAATATGTATTCAGTAACTTTCAGATATATGTAACAAAACAGAATATGTATTCAGTAACTTTCAGATATATGTAACAACAGAATTTTTATGCGGTAACTTTTAACAATGCAAACGGGAGCGAGATCTCTTATTAACATACAATAAATTACACTTGTGAAACAGATGTAATTAGAGAAAAAAGTCCTGTTACCCTTTATAGTTTAGGTAGATGAAGGTCTCAGTCACATTTGAGTAAAATAATCCTATTTCTATAAACGTCATAGGATCTTTTTTTGAAAGATATTTTATTTTCACGGACCCCTTGCAATTACACCGCGGACCACTAGGGGTCCGCGGACCCCCGGTTGAGAAACACTGCTATAGACGACAGAGCGGTTAGCATTACATGAGGTTAGCATGGTTAGCTTATTTGTCATCATGTAATTAACTTCATTACTTAAAACACTATTTTTATAAGCAATAAATTAGTGAACCTTTGTTATAAAGGAGAATACATGAGTACAGTGAGAAAAATATGACGTATGAATTGACAATATGAATGAGAAAAAAATTAACAAAAAACAAAAACCACAGTTGATATGTACAAAGGCGTGAATCAAAACTTGTAGCCAAATCATTACTAATCTCAGTTTACTCATTTAAAATAATAGGGGACACAGAACGCGTGTGAAAAAAGTGACAGAACGCAATATAGTTTCTGTGAATCCCATCACTTTTACAAGTGATGGGATTCACAGAAAAACGCTGTTGCCTCACTGTTGTCCGTATCGCTTCTGGCGCTGCCCGGAAATGATCGAGCTGGCCGAGTCGGAATGCGGAAGAGAGTGTGCATTAGTCAATTGGCCGTGTCAATCTTTTTTTAAAGGACTCGAATCATTGAAAAACAAAGGAGATTTGTAACTGTTATATGCTTACTAGTGGCAAAGGAATCGGCGCTATCTATTACTGGATTATCAACTGTCACAGCCTAACTTTGACTTGTCAACAAATGTAACAATCATATATTTATTTATTTTTGGTAAAGTTGTGATTTTATTGACATGCATTTTATAGAATTAGGTCACAAATCTAATTTTGACCCGTGTGCTCAACATCCAATGCCTTGCCGTTGGACACACCCACTTGTTTCTTCTATAAACTGTTCAACTTTGTCTGCTATGAAATTATTTGTCGGGAATTCATTTGAAAATTCAACGTCTCCGATATATTTCAGTTCAGTTTAGGAAAACGTGGTAAACTTACATGGAACCATTTGCTGGCCAACTGTCACTCTTTACTGGCTATTTCACAACTGCCTTGCTGCCCCATGCCTCCTCAATGTTACATGCAGATAAACTGGTACCAGATAGTGCAGTGTTTCTCAACCGGGGGTCCGCGGACCCCTAGTGGTCCGTGGTGTAATTGCAAGGGGTCCGTGAAAATGAAATATCTTTAAAAAAAAGATCCTATGACATTTATAGAAATAGGATTATTTTACTCAAATGTGACTGAGACCTTTATCTACCTAAACTATAAAGGGTAACAGGACTTTTTTCTCTAATTACATCTGTTTCACAAGTGTAATTTATTGTATTTTAATAAGAGATCTCGCTCCCGTTTGCATTGTTAAAAGTTACTGCATAAAAATTCTGTTGTTACATATATCTGAAAGTTACTGAATACATATTCTGTTTTGTTACACATATCTGAAAGTTACTGCATAAGAATTCTGTTGTGTTAACTATATCTAAGTTACAACTGAAAGCTCTTATCTTTGCCCCAAAAAGTGAATAAATGCTGTAATGCAATTTAAAATGCAGTTTCTACTGTTTCTATCAAATTGCAACCCCCCTCCCCCAAGATCAGGTGGAGGGGTCCTCGGGGTAGATCAAAAATACGCAGGGGGTCCAGGACCCCAAAAAGGTTGAGAACCACTGAGATAGTGTATAAGATCAGTGTTAACCACCACTTGTCAGCTGAGTGCAATTCACTGATACCATAAAATCACTACTGCTGACAAGTTTTTTTATACCTATATCTATCTTTGTTTACCAACTATCGTGTTTTTACACACACGTATTAAGCTTTTAACATCACTGGCATTTTGATTCATAATTATCAGTATAATGACCACAACATGAGAGTCATCTCAATGATAAATGACAACTAGTGAGTAATGCTACAGTAGCAGTATACAGACAATATACAATTTTTTAGGATACAATGTTAGGATAATATTTTGTAATACAATTACTGATAACCGTTCTTATACTTGTAAATTGCTCATGAGTAAGCATTTTAATTACTCGACTCTAACTTTAAAGGTGGCCAAGACAACAGCTGGCATAGTGTTTGGGGTGCCCTCACATTTTATGCACCATCAGTGGTACACCCATATTTGATTGTTTGCTTGAAATAGAGCCATGCTGGCCAAATATGTACTCCTGCAAACCTAACCAGAATTATCCGATGCATATGAATATAAGCAGCATAACTCATCACATCATCACCAAAGGCATCAGCAACGAAACGACCAGGCTTGGGGCATCCAGGTAGTGTAGCGCCTGCTCGGGAGGGAACTGGGGGGAATAGCGTGATTCTCCCACATGTTACGTCCCTCTGGTGAAACTCCTCACTGTCAGGTGAAAACAAGCGGCTGGCGACTCCACATGTATCGGAGGAGACGTGTGGTAGTCTGCAGCCCTCCCCCGGATTGGCAGAGGGGGTGGCGCAGTGACAGGGACGGCTCGGACGAGAGGGGTGGTTGGTCAAGTACAATTGGGGAGAAAAAGGGGGGGGGATACCAGGCTTACTGTGTTAGAGCAAGTTCATAAATCCAATGTGTAATACATGCAGTACCTACTTAATGACAAAGGCTCCACTCACTTAGCCAATAATCTTCTTCTTCTTTTGCATCTTCAGTATATTCTGGTCTACACGAGGGTGTCATGAGGACAATGAAACTAACTGTAGCAAATCGCATGTGCAAATGGCGATACCACAGCATCCATGCTCAATCTCACGACAGTATACTGCTTTCAGACCACATAATACAAATTCGCAGTATCTTACCTTAACTTTGCAGGACTGTGCGAAGCCGACAGTTGTAGACTCTACACGGTGTCGTGAGCTATGGATGTCAAACAG
The DNA here is from genome assembly GCF_029633865.1 of Lampris incognitus. Lineage (NCBI taxonomy): Eukaryota > Metazoa > Chordata > Actinopteri > Lampriformes > Lampridae > Lampris > Lampris incognitus. The sequence goes on from NC_079221.1 coordinate 44,298,353, forward strand.
GACAAATGGTCATGACGGCAAACAGCTTAGCCCTGGTAAGTTGCCAAAGGGGACACGAATTTGAAAAGAGGCTAGATAAAAGGACACAAGGTCAGAGGAAAACCTCCGTGCGAAGCTTAAGCTTGCGTTACTGAGGTTCCTGCAAGTGGTCGCCTGCACTACACAGTCTCGGCAGTCAGACGCCATAGAAAGCAGCTTACAGCTATTGTTGAGCTCTCAGCTGTGGGAGGCTGAATGTCTGGTGAAAGAGGGGATGATGCCACCACGCTTCCCTGAATGTGCTCTCCGGAACAAGCTACAAACACACCATAGTTCAAGGTGTTTGACGTTGATGCCGGAAGCAAAAAAGATGGTACAAATACAAACTGTTGTCCATGCTGTATGTTGGCACCCACATCATGTGTTTCCAGAGGCTACTCGTACTGCTAAATATTCATAGTGTGTCGTGAGCTCTTCATTGACTCTGATTTCTTGCAACGAGACGTTGTGACAATTTTGGTTTGGGACATTGTAGAGTCTCTGTATTTATCAAGTATATTTGAAAAGTACACCCAGTGCCAGGGGTGGGCTATGGGGGACTGGGCCCGCCATCAGAGCTTGCCTGGCTGCCCAGAGAATGTGCAAAATAATTATACAGTTCTCTGCTTTTCATGCATTTATGTATTATGAGTGTTTTAAGACGTATTTATGATTTGATTGATTTGATTTTGATATACTTTAAAGATCTCTGTAGGGAAATGACACTCCGTATTTAACCCATCCTAGCTGTGTAGCCAGGAGCAGCGGGCAGCCGCCGTGCAGCACCAACTCCAGTTCGTCCTCATTTCACTGTTATTTCACACTGACAGAATAAATGGATCGATGTTTTATCAGCATGTCCACAAAAAGAACAAGAGTTACCAACATCCACATACGTTCCACTTTCTTGTTATCTTGTATCTTGTTAGTTTTTTTGTTTTGTTCTTAAAGAAGCGTGTCTGAAATAGAACCCAATTTCCCCTCGGGGGATGAATAAAGTATTCTGATTCTGATATCCGGAGATTATAGAATTCACTGGATAGGTTCTGTGTAGGATTTTAAAATGAACTTCTTTGACTTTATTAGGAATACAAAACTGATGTAAAAGCCATGTTTTTGCCAGTTAATTTCCTCCAAATGTGAGTTCCAGTAAAAAAAAACTCCTCTCGGGGTGATTTTGCTTTTACTTTGAAAAATTTGACGAATATATCTATTACGTTTCTTGTCATTTATGTGGATACCATTCAAAAAGCACTGCAGTTGGAGCATCTGGGGTATTTCCTCCACCAACACACAAGTGACTCCCAATAAGATGGGCTGGACCAGAAGGAACGGCTTTGACGACGGGATTGTAGTCTTTAAAAGGAACTGGAAAGTTGTATCTGGTGATAAAGAAGCTCACAGGACAGTATACAGCCATGCTCATCCAAAATGGACAAAACATTGACAATATTTCTTTGGAACCACTTGGGATAAAAAAAATAGACTTATTTTTAATAGTTTAGTTATGCCGGCGGACGCCGTCAACGCAGTTGGTGCCCATCTGTGTCATGAGTACACGATGTAACTCGGTTGTTGGCTGGGAAATCTCTTACGATTCTAGAAACTGCCTGAACTACAAGGGCCTCGGAGGAGGTCTGGCCCCTAGACGTGCGGTACGCAGGCCCACTGGTGCATGGATATGCCCTGATGCCCACGAACCAGCCCCCGGCTATGGGTTAAATAGTGCCACTGCCTAGCGGATACCTCGGGAGAGGAATGGGCTGCGGGAGTAAACCCCTACACAAAATCAATGTCCACAGTGCTGTTCTTTTTTTGTTTTTCTTGCCCTTCTTTCTGTATCTGTCCAAGTGGGAGAGTACTGCTAGTGTCGTGTCTGGCAGCCACTGCTCCCTCTCGTAGCCCCCCTTCCCATCCGCCCCTGTATGTCTGTGTTACGTTGATCTGTTGTCTTGTTTCACCCCGTTTAGTGTAAAGCAACTGTGAGTGTTAGAAAAGCGCTATATAAGATTGTTTATTATTATTATGTCGCCAACTTTCTAATAAAGAGACTTAAGATGAATATTGAAATAGATATGTTTGATGTAATGCTACATTTTAGTAAAGACAAGATTGGAAATAGCATACTGTATATCATACAACTACTTATTATTTTTGGAAAATTTCATATTCATAAGAAAAACATGGTCAGGAACCAAGCCAAATTTCCTGCACTTTATCAATGTATTTATGCATTGTAGCACCATTTTTATCTAATCTTAAAAAAAAAGAAGCTATTAAGACTTTTAAGTTACTAAGCAAAGTTGATATGCTGCTTATAACACAAACTCTGGCATTGTAAATTTTTTTTTTTTTACATTTTGGTCTTTTTATTTTTGTTTTCTATCCATATACCGTTGTATATGAAAATGTGTTCAATAAAGAATGGGGATAAAAGTGTTTTCAACTGAACGCGTTCAGGAATCTCCTGCATAAACGAGAGGCACACAGAGCGGAAAAACACGAGGTGCTCGGCAACGCAAAAAAACAGCGAGCAAGAAGCTTCGCTCTCATCGAAAACAATTACAAAAACCGCCCCAGGCTGCCAGGGAACATCTTAAGGGAACCTGAAGGAGAAGACTTAAGGGTGTTGTGTGCAACCAATTTTATTTTATGGAAACCTTAACTTGGACTTCAAGGAACATCTTATGGTGTTTTGTGCAACCAGCCCCTGGTCTTTAATGAGTAGTGCGTCATTGGATATGTTCCTATAAAAACATTTAAAAAAACAAAGAGTAGCATGATGGCATTTGATGGAACCAAACTTGATAAAGCAGGGAGTGGTTTTATGCAGTTGCATAGTTATCATAAGAACATTGATCCATGGGGCCGCCTGTGACAACTCTGTGCATGATGAAACCACTCGTTCCTACACATGCATACTCTTCGGTCCTTCTGGATGGTGAGCGTAGTATATATCAGACACACACAACCTATCTCAGCCATGAATGACTGTAAATTTATAGTTAATAGTTGGGGCCATGAGGCAGACAAATGTGCCATGCCCCCCCCCCCCTGCATAAGACAGTGAGCTGCTATGCTCACTGTCACAATACTTCACAAGTGTCAGTGTAGATGAAAGTAAATCTTGTGTCCTTTTTCAAGTTGTGCATGTTTGAAATATGGCATTGCACATAAATGTGCAATGCCTTAAAGTGCCCATAACACAACATGCTGCAGTATTATAGTTAGTTGTGCCTCCCTATTTTTACCCAAGGGGAAACTAAGAAGTGCAGCTGGACTGTGCCCATCATGGGTCAAATCATAAATGTCAGGGAATGTATGTGTACAACAGCAGTAAGACATAAAAAAAGTTAAAAATAAGCACCAGTCATTTTTAACAATGATGCAGCTATCCTTGTGTAGCCCCGTAGGATTAATTTACAAATTAGATAAATGTGTACATAGTTTATTAGGTTTCTTTCAATACTACCTAACCAAACTGCCCCTAAGAGCCACTCATTCATGCCTATTATGTACGGTTACTGGTTGGGGGAGTGTGATGTGAGAGTCGCAGAGGACCTTCTATTTCCTTGAGAAGCATCTCACTGACTATACTGTTTGAGAAGGCCAGTGGACACCTTGGCAACAATTACCGTGAGCAACGGTGACCTTCATGTGACAAGGCCAACGTTAATAACATCTCACAGCTTTGCAAGCTACTTTAAGCAGAGGCCCACAGAGATGTGAAGTGAAGAGATGATCTTGTTGCAACACCTGAACATTAGTTATAACTATCTTGTCATAGTACACAGTACAATATTTAAAACATCACATATGGCCGTATATTTAATGACAGTGCTGCTTACCTGTCCAACAGTAGCATGGCCAGCTTGACATAATTCTTTTTTATGCTTTTATAGTCACAAAGTTTTCGCCCCCTCTCAAAGGTGATGAACATATTTAGTCTACTTTTGGAGTGGCATTTATCAAACAGGTTTACGTGCCTCCACATCGGAAAGCTGCATGCAGCGAGATGAATGTGTGAGGACCCAAGTGATTTGGAAGGACAGAGGATCAGAAACCCTTAGCGCTTCACTGAAAAATACCACCTTCGTTGACTCCCATTGTACTGAAAGTGTCTGCACTACCACGTTCTACCAGAACGTCCCTGGGTGACACAAAGAACAGGGTACATGGCAGTGAGTGGATCTAAAGGGTAGAAAATCAGCTTCACTCTCGACATCCAACACTTACAAGTAACTGGATTATCACTATTTTTATAATATTTCATGCCGGTGTTTGTGAACACATGCTTATTTTCTGACATACACTCCATGGTCACTTACTTTTAAAGCAATTCCACTAGCACTGAGGCTATGTGACATTTATTGGTTTGCTGGTTCATGAATAATTGACCAACAGGAAGAAGTCATCGGCGTTATTCTGACAAGAGATTTAAGACAGCTAGGTTTGCTGTCTCAAAGCAGACATAGATCCACTGTTTTGCAACGTAGAGCAGATGTTTTTTATTGCTCCTTACTAAGCGAAGCAGTGAACGCCGCTGGTTTAGCAAATGCACGGTAACCCAGCATATTTCCGCCCGCTGCGGGATTCGATCCGGGTTGTACTGCACCATGAGGCGACATCGATAACCGCTTGACTGAAGGGGGCAAGACCCCTTGGTCGATCGGCCAGTGAGTCTTTTGTCGTGGAAATATGGTCGGTGACATTGGTGGCAGTGGTGGGATTCGATCCAGGGTTGTACTACACCAAGAGACGACATTGCTAACCACCCGACTAAAGGGGGCCGACCATTTATTAGTAAGGCTTTGGTAGACAATGATCCGATATTTATGAAAACAAATTTAAGCATCTCGTTAAAGTGATCTGTAGTAGGCAGAACTTTAGTTACCAATAGATGAAATATTAATTGGAGTTAGACACCTTGTATTATTAGTTGACAGTTTTGAAGACGTACGATTTGAACGATGTGTGGTCACACTTTTGATAACATTAAATGTTTGGTTCTGTAGATTATTAGGTGCTTAGTTTCATGTTTCACCACCACCAGTGGTAGGAATGATTATTAGATTATTGTGATTCACAAATTTAAGAGAGGAGAGCTTGGGAGCAATACAACAGGGTAGGGAGACGGTCTCAATGTTATAAACCAAGCTATCAGTCTGATAATCTACACTATGAGAAATTCCCTGACTAAACATATTAACTAAACTAGCTGACTTCACATCTGCACTAGCTTATATACCTATCAGGCTCTCTAATCACCTGCAGCCTGCTGAATAACAAGTCCCTCGTCTCAAACTAAATGTGGACAGCTATCTATATTGCTAGACAAAAGAACGGTGCCGTCCCCAGTAGGGTGAATCCCCGTCCGCTTTCAGCAAGTAAGGACGGCCCCATAAAGAAGGCCAGTTATCAACAAAAATGAATCCCTGCTCAGTAGCCAGCCAGTGGGTCACTGAAATGCCTACCATACATCTCATCATGACCCCTCACGGGTAAGGGACCAGAGACAGTTAATCGATGCTGACACACCTTTCTTGCCATCTAGAGCATCCTGACTATTACTAGAAGCTACTGTAAACCAGAGTCAAATTCCTTGTACGCATAAGCACACTTGGCCAATAAAGTTGATTCTGATTCTGTTAAAATGCAAACTTTCAGTCACATTTGCTTGTGTCTGTGATCACTTATTTTGCGTATCAACACAGTGGATAACACAATATAAGCATTGTCCTTGCCAAAGAAGCTTTGTTTCTGTTGTCAGGCAACTGCACAGTTAGAAATAAAAGCAATTTGATCCGGGGTCACAAAATGCTAACAGCCCTAACATTACCATTAGCCTTGATTAGCATTTTGTGACCCTTGATCAAATCATTTTATAGACATTCAGTCATAACGGACGTTTTTATGCAGTATTATATACACTCTAATGACGCTAATGATGAACAGCTTTTTTTATCTTCTATTCATTACACAGGAGCATAGGATTGGTAAATGCCATATTTAGATTATGTTAAACACTATAAACGGACGTAAAATAAAGTCATGTACATGATTTGGTCATGAAAATAATGAGCAGTAAGGCTAAATGGGCTATTTACATACTTTGAACAATAAGCAGCAGCTGGCATTATCCTGGTATATGATCAATAAATTCTTATGATATTACCTTGGCTGAAAAAAACTTGTTGTTAGCCACATGGCAAACTGCTTGATAGCCAAACAAGAGAGCATTTTCCTCAGACTTGATGTCAAACAAATGAGAGGTGAATGCGGTTTTACACTCGTTTCACATGGTTACCTTCAATTCCACAATTGGTGGCAGTAATGTGCCAATGTAACATGACGATGTGACAGAAGAATATCACCAGTCGTAAATAAGGCTGCTTCAAAACATTACAGTATAAGGCTTTGCAAATGACTTATGAGGTAGGCAGTGCATGGAGCATGTTTATTAGTCTTCAAGGACATACACTATGTGTTTTGGCGAGAAATGTGTTTTGAATGTACACAACATCAAGAATGTTTACCAGGATAACTACATTGCTTTTGAAAATAGATGTGCTCCTGAAAATTGTATGAATTATAAGCAACAACAAAAAAAGGTGGCCAACAAGCAGCTTTCCCTTTTAGCTGGCAGGTAACTATAGCAGTCTTACCATCAAGCTATTTGTGAGCTAATTTGTGAGTAAAACCTCTGCAGACAGTGTCTTTATGCCTGCTCAAGGTAAGAAAATGCTCACTGTAGTTTGCATATGAAACCGTTCATTTTTCAGTCGTTATGCCACTGTATATTGTTTATAAGGGTGGGGACACCTGCAGTCCGTTGAGACGGAAGAGGTCACTTAGATGAGTGATGAAACGTTTCAATAAACGTCGTATCCAGATGAACTGATACAAGTTTCTCTGATCTACAGACAGTCTTCATCCTCACTTGAAGTGGAAACAAGCGTGTCATTAAAGAGGTTATGCAATAAACTCCCCGGGGGGACTGTTTTAATAATGATTACGTATATTGTATTGTTCATTGATTAATGCCATATCTGTCATACTGTGTTGAGGTTTTGGGAAATGTGTATAAAACAAATATAGACCCTATAATTAAACATCAGAAAAGCGCTATTAAAATAGTAAATAAAGCTTGTTACCATGAATCTACTAATCTGTTCCTGCGCCTTAAAATTCTTAGATGTTGTGTATTTAAAAACATTGGAAATACTTTATCGAGCTAGAAGTAAAAGCTTTCCTATTCCTATCCTACAACTTTTTAAACTGAGAGCAGGAGACTATAATTTAAGAGGGTTGTGTATTTTTGAAACATGTAAAGTGAGAACCAATGTAAAATACAGATGCGTTTCAGTTTTGGGAGTCAAGCTATGGAATGGTCTTAATGATGAGCTGAAATTGTGCAGCTTGCTGCTGAGTTTCAGAAAATCTTTAACATGTAAAATAATTAAGGATTACAGTTTAGTATAATTTTTTTTCCTTCCTTTTGTAATGCTGATATTCTAGGTTAACATAAGGACCGCATAAGATAGGTAACAATAAGCCTTGGGCTTCAGCCTATTCCTATTTCGGTCAGTTTTGTTGTGTGAAATGGACTGATGTAAATATGTACGATGTGGTTTTTTTCCCCTTTTTTTTCTATCTGTCGCATATGAACACAAATGTATGACGGAAATAAATAATTCATTCATTCAATAACTTGAAACATACTCAACTAAACTTGTCTAAAAATTTTCCTTTTCAAATATTGATTTAAATTCACTCGAAATTTGGATGAAAACATGGCTAACGTATATATTAAACCATCTTTAAGGGCGAACTGTCGGTGTGGATGCCCTCTGCCCTCTGCCCGTGGGATCAAACTGGGAAAGTCTCGTGCGGGCCAACCAAACACATTATCTGAACTAGGCTGAAAAATTTGGAGCAGAACTTGCAGCAACTTTCTTTTTCTTACATCTGCATTATTTTTTAATATGTGCTGTACTGGTTAAATTTGTTTTCGAAAGATCACATTGAATGAAGCCATGTAAGTTACTGCAAGTTGGACTCCTACATTCATACAGGCATTATGTGGGCAGCAAATGGCTGTACCATGGAGGCATTTTGCATTTGTGCCCTTGATCCCACATTGGCCTAGAGCCAGGAATATGCCTTTTTTAATGTGTTTTTACACGGAAACCAGACAGATACACACTTCAAAATATGGACAGTAATACGGCCAAATTGTTATTATTAAATTCAACACCATTGCTTTGGGTTTGGATTTTGTAATGCGTAATTCAATGTAATTCTGAAGAATGGCTTTTGTGTAACTTTTGCGGCCACAAGATGACATGGCCATGGCAGGACTCAAAATCTATGTAAAAGTCATTATGTGGAAAACTGATCTCGACTCAGCAGGACTGAGCTAGTAAGGTGTGCCAGAGTTGGAGGTCACCTTGTAAGCCTCATATTTGTTCTCCCAACACTGACTTGTAATAGGGAGAATGGTGTCGCCTTCATTCCCACTCCACGCCTCAAACGCTTGTTCTTGCACTATGTAACTTGAGTTGAGCGGGTACAATCTCCTACGAGGGATTTTTTTTTCCTAAAACCACAAAGTCAGTGTATCATCAAAATGATTTTCTAGCTGTTATTTTAAGGTAAAAAAATGTGCATAATGTTGCTTTCACTAGTCCTTTTTGTTCTAAATTAGATAAATTAAACTTCAAGCAAACTATAGAAAATTCTGTACACATCTTTACCAAATGTGATACAACCACAGCACATGTTCCCAATCGTGACTCTTATCCTTTTTCCCTGACCTAAAAATCCAATAATTCCAACTATCCCCCCTCCCCCCCTCTTTCCTCTATATATGTGCTGTGTCCTAAAGCTGAAGCAGTTAAACCACAAGGAAGATTGAACTGTTTCAGAAAAAAATCAATCCACCCTGTCCCAGCTTGTTAGAATTCGAGGTTTTAAAATTTGCTATCTAAATGCTCGAATCCTTGCCAAAATTAAGATTATGCTTGTGCAGTCAAAAGCACATTTAATGGCAATTTGTAAATCATGGTTAACTCCTATTCTTGATTCTTTTCACTCAATAGAAAATTATCTATATCGTAGAGGCCGCACTTGACATTTTGATCTGTAGCGAGAGTAGGGTGCAGGTGGCGGAGAGCTTGGAGAGGTGGAGGTATGCACTGGAGAGAAGAGGAATGAAAGTCAGTAGGAGCAAGACAGAATACATATGTGTGAATGAGAGAGAGGACAGTGGAATGGTGAGGATGCAAGGAGTAGAGGTGACGAAGGCATATGAGTTTAAATACTTGGGGTCAACTGTCCAAGTAATGGGGAGTGCAGTAGAGAGGTGAAGAAGAGAGTGCAGGCAGGGTGGAGTGGGTGGAGAAGAGTGTCAGGAGTGATTAGATACAGAAGGGTACCAGCAAGAGTTAAAGGGAAGGTTTACAAGATGGTAGTGAGACCAGCTATGTTATATGGTTTGGAGACAGTGGCACTGATGAAAAGACAGGAGGCGGAGCTGGAGGTGGCAGAGTTGAAGATGCTAAGATTTTCATTGGGAGTGACGAAGAAGGACAGGATTAGGAATGAGCATATTAGAGGGACAGCTCAGGTTGGACAGTTTGGAGACAAAGCAAGAGTGACAAGATTGAGATGGCTTGGACATGTGTGGAGGAGAGATGCTGGGTATATTGGGAGAAGAATGCTGAATGGGGAGCTGCCAGGAGAGAGGAAAAGAGGAAGGCCAAAGAGGAGGTTTATGGATGTGGTGAGAGAGGACATGCAGGTGGCTGGTGTGACAGAAGAAGATGCAGAGGACAGGAAGAGATGGAAACGGATGATCCGCTGTGGCGACCCCTAACGGGAGCAGCCCAAAGTAACAGTCATGGATCGTAGAGACCACACATATAAAAACCGGTGGTGGAGTTGCCTTTTACGTTAGTCAGAAATATGCGCATTCAATAACACAAATTGAAACTGAAACTGAGATGTTGCAACTGGTTGTAAATTTTACACGTGAACACGCAATTACAATTATTGTCACCTATAAGCCCCCAAATGTCAATGCAGTGTTTATTTATCACAGCACACGGATGTCATAAAATCAGTATAAATGAAGGAGCTTATTATACTGGGTGATATAAGTCTGGACTGGAATGACAGCTCATCAAAATTATTGAAAGCTACTGCAATAAAGCTTGGTCTCTAACAATTAATCAAGGAGCTGACTAAAATCGGTAACACTCGTAGTTCAGTCCTTGACCTCATATTTACAAATCAGCCCTCTAAATATGCCCTGTCTGGAGTAATTCATGCCGTGGTATCAGATCACTCACTTATTTATGCTGCTAGGAAAATGGTCAAAACCCAAAGAAGCCACACTTGCTTACCACTACCAAATTCAAAACTACCTCAGTTTAATGCCGAAATTGGAGATATTGATTGGAGCAATGAACTGTTACTTGAAAACCCAGAATTTACTTCTATGATAGAGTGGAGACAACATGCAAAAAATATACCACTGCCTACAAGGTACTCTCTCGGCAGAATGAATTACCATGGATAAATTCTGCAATTCTGCAATTACTCAAACAGAAGGCTCTCTCTGTCAAAAAGTATAGAGCCTCAAAAACACTGGAGAATAAAACACATTTCATAGAGATCAGAAACAACTGTGCTACTGAACTGCACAAGGCTAAGGCCATTTATTTCCAAAAGCAAATCATTCAAACTGCATCTAAACCCAAAACATCATGGCAGAGACATAGAGAATATGATGAGGAGGACGCCAAGAAATGTCTAGATGCCACCGAAAAAGACTAGGACCTGAGCCACGCGACCACAATCACCATCTAGACCTGGCAGGAGGACAGCCCACACATGCACATGAGGGAGACTCACATCACACAACTCACCTACACAGGAGATGAGACAGGAAAAGACATTATTCACAAAGGAGAGAGAGAAGGACAAAGACATTATTCAGAGAGGCTGAAAGACGTGAGACAGAACAGTTGCAGTAGTCAATAATCTATACTCTATAATCTCGTCTGCAGAACAGTGCTTGGCAAATTCATTGAGACAAAAAATGACCCGCCATGTAGTACAGGTTGTGAAGTACTCCATTTAAAGCCAAATAATTGTAGGTTAAGGCAAAAAAGATGAGTTTTAAGTTTGGATTTAAAGGATTCAACAGACTCTGATTGTCTGATGGCAGCAGGCAGGTTATTCCACAAGAACAGGGCCCGATAGGAAAAGGCCCTGCCCCCAGCTGACTTCTTTTTAACTTTGGGTACACACAGGAGCCCTGTATTTTGAGAGCAGAGAATTTGAGATGGGATGTATGGTTTAAGGAGATCAAATAGGTATGATGGGGCAAGCCCATTTAGGATTTTATAAGTCAGCAGAAGCCAATGAAAGGAAGCAAGAATTGATGTAATGGTCAATTTGTATGGTCAAATTTTCTAGTTTTAGTTAAGAGTGTGACTGCAGTTATTGGGGACAGATATTTAATGTATTCTCACATATCTGTAAACAGACCATAAACACTGATTTTCACACAGCCATCTTTGGCATACCACCCCCTAACTGTAAGGTCACAACTTTGCAGGCAAATGCTCTAGCATTTTCCTCATTAGTAGCACGCAGACTTATCCTATTTAACTGGAAGTCAAGTAAAGCGCCATCATTTTTGCAGAGGTTGAGGGAGGTGCTGTCCTTTCTACCTTTAGAAAAGCTCCGATATAAAATATGTAAAACCCGCAAAAACCTTACTTTGACCTTGAGTCCTTTCATAGACTTTATTGAAGGTTTTCCTTTTTATTGAATGTACTTTTTATGTACCTGGTTGTAACGACAATACTTATCGATATATGTGTACAACTTTATATCGTTTTCAAAAATATGGTTATTATGTGGAATTGGAATAAGAAATCCCTGCATAGTCCTTTTTTATTTTCTTTTTTGAGCCTTGGGGGGGAGGGGGTATTCCTACATGTTTCTTTTTGTTGTTGTTGTTGTTGTTGTTGTTGTTGTTTGTGTGCTTTGTATACCTGTTCCAAAAAAACTTGAAAATTGGAAAATAAAGTTTTCCAAAAAAAAGCACATGACTGCAGCCTTTTGAACCCTCTGAATACTTTCATTATTAGCACACAGCAGACCTGAAAACAAAATATTACAGTAATCAAGTCTGGACAAAACAAATGCATGTATTAGGGTCTCTGCATCAGCTATGAACAGGAAAGACTGAATTTTAGCTATGTTACATATGTGGAAAAAAAGACAGTCTGGGTATTTTCTTTTGGATTTTTTCCCCCTTTTCTCTCCAATTGTACTTGGCCAATTACCCCACTCTTTCGAGCTGTCCCAATCTGCTCCACCCCCTCTGCCAATCCGGGGAGGGCTGCAGACTACCACACGCCTCCTCCGATACATGTGGAGTCGCCAGCCACGTCTCTTCACCTGACAGTGAGGAGTTTCGCCAGGGGGACGTAGCATGTGGGAGGATTACGCTATTCCCCCAGTTCCCCCTGTCCCTTGAACAGGCAACGGTATTGCAGCAACCAGGACACATACCCACATCTGGCTTTCCACCCGCAGACACGGCCAGTTGTGTCTGTAGAGATGCCCGACCAAGCCGGTGGTAACAGGAGGATTCAAACTGGTGATCCCCGTGTTGGTAGGCAACGGAATAGACTGCTACACTACCCAGACGCCCCAGTCTTGGTATTTTCTTTGATGTGCTTATCAAAGGCAAGGTTGGGATCAAATGTAACGACAATATTTTTTGGCTGTCCCACTTTATGAAATCAGAGTTGTCGATTGTTGTTGTTACCTGATCAAATTGGTGTCTGTGTCTAGCAGGGCCAATGACCAGCATTTCAGTTTTATCTGAATTTAAAAGCAGGAAATTTAGTAACATCCAAGTTTTCACAGCAGCCAAGCAAGCCTCTAAATGAGTCATTTGAGTATGATCGTCCGCCCTTATTGGAACATACAGCTGAGTATCATCTGCATAGCAATTCCATGACTGCGTATAGTTTGGCCAAGAGGTGAAATATAAAGAAAGGAAAGTAGAAGGCTAAGAACCAAGCTCTGAGGTACATCCTATTTCAAGAATTTCAATGTAATATTTTTATTATGGAGGATCACACTGTGCTCTTCCAGATTCAGTAGGATTTAAGCCAAGAGAGAGCTAAGCCAGAGACACAAAAACACTAGCAAATGGAACACAGAAAAAAATAAATAAAAAAATAACCTTATCTGGCATCTAGCAGTACACTGTAGAAACAGATTACAAAGGTAAGCCTATAGCTCATACATGATACAGAGCCAACTCAATGATAGGCTATGATATGATACTTCTAACCAGAGCAATTTGGTCAAGGATTGACAGGCACTGATCTTTGAATGAATTTAACAGTACATCTGGATTGAGAGGGGATATTGAAGAATTAAAGGATGATAAATTAAAAGCATCACAGAATTTAACTGCAGAGCCAGCATTGAGAATGTGAGAGCGTGTTTTAGGATAGCAACTGGGAATAGCGAGCTTTAGTGGAACTTTAAAAACGACAGCTTTATGGTCAGTTACAAGCATATCCACCAGAGTATGACACTCAAGAGAGAAACCAGATGAGAGTACAAGGTCTAAAATGTGACCTTTGGAATGTGTGGCCCCTGTAACAGATTGGATGAGGTTAAAAGAGTCTAGCAGGCATGAAAACGGGTCAGGGGTGAAAAAGGTGAGAAGGATATGACCCTCTAGGAGGGTCCAGGGGCATGCTCCCCCGGAAGAAGATTTTGAACATTTTATATTTAAATGCATCAATCTGGTGCACTTTGAGAGAAAAATCAAGCATAATTACAAGACAGTATGTATATGTTCACATTATGCTATATAAGAAACGAGACCGACAACTTCTCTCATGAAATGCGCAAGAGCGCAGCTTTAATATAGGGTAATAGTGGCAAAACAAGATAGGAATACTAACAAAATGTGTATGGGTGTAGTTTATATCTTTTTGGCAGAGAATGGACCGTGCAAATCCTTGTTTATTGATCTTCCGGAAGACATCCGACAGATGGAATGAGAGCTCTTGTTCTTTCACTCTTATTTTCCCTTCTAGTTTAAGCCACAACCAATTCCAGCTGCATTTGATGCCTGCATCCACTTGTTTTACAAGAAGAGCATCTTTCTCTCCTAACACACTCATTCTGGAAAACCAATGTTAATGTTAGTAGGGTTGACTTCTAGCTTAATTGATAAGTGGTGGTTGTTCACACTTGGATCTGACGTTACATGTTATACAGATATCTGTCCACTTGAAATCAGATGTGTAAACGAGTGTTTCACAAGTTCAGATAAGTAACTTAGACTATAGGCCTAACGTTACCCCTAACCCACAGACTAAAATTGAAAATTGTTTTACACACAAGGTTAGGCCTACATACATAGTTGGATTTCAGATTAAAAGGTATCCGGTATTTCCAGTTACAATATAGTAGGTTAATAAGTAACATTACGTCCCTTCCACTGACTAACATTACTCAACATAATTCTGTGAATGTAAACTTACACGATGTATTTCGCTACGCTCGCCTGCGCTTTAGCGTGATCCTGGAACAGCCAGGCACTAGAGAGCCCCCAGGCTTGCGCCACTCATACATCGATGGTTACAGACCAGTTCTTTGATATAAGCCTGTCCTGTGACACATACACATAGGACAGTGACATTACGATATTGTTAATGTTCGCTAACGTAACATTAGCTAAGTTGTTGACTCAGATTCTACAATGTGAGTTAGCTAACTTAGAACACAAAAAGCTAGCTAACATTAGCTAGCTAGCGTTAACATTACCTCAGCCTCCCACCGCACCAGTTCCTCAGTCCACACGTCCTGAAATGGGTTTTAGAGATTTTGAGAATTAGCCAACAGTTAACGTTCATCGTGTTTCTTTTTGTGGGATAACGTTAGCTATACAACCTAGTCTGCCGCGTATACGATGTAAGCTAACGTTAGCTAACGTTACCCTACTAACTAGCTAGCTAACAATTTTCCACAAGACGCAAATCTCTCCACCTGTCTGTGTGGAATATAGCTAATGTATGCGTCGATGACACGTGGATTCTTTATTAAATCTCTAGCTAGTGATAGATTAGCTTCCTGAAATCATGTAGGACTAGGCTATGTCAACAGAGCTCCTGAGTAACGTTATACATCAGAAAATATTGAAATGATTGAAACGCTCACCAAATTCAGTCAGGCAGGCATCAGTCAGCTAACGTTAGTCCAAAGAGTCGTCTTCCCTCAGCCCCATGGAATGCTCAGCCCCGCGCGCTGCTCCATCAATCGCTTTGGTCAGCACAAGCACTCGCTGCACGAGCACTTCACGAACCAATCGGGTAGCGGTACCTTCCCAGAGAAGACTGGTGGCGCGAGGCCCCTCGCCTTCGTAGGGGGAATATTTTTGTCAATGAAAAAGGCGAATTCGAATTCGATAGGCCAGCTCGCCATGGCTCCGCGCTCTCGTGTATAACTCCATGTCCGGTCCATACCACCACCACCACCCCAAATATTTTTCATCGGATCTACACGATTCACGTAGGTCACCTATTTTGGAGTCAAAACGGCGAATTTCGCCGAAAGGTGAGTGATTTTCATGCCTGTCTAGGGATCCAAAAAATGTGAAGTCAGGGAATGGAAAAGACAACACACATGAATAATAAAATCACCAAGACTAAGCACCCCGTCATATTTTGGAATGACAATAGATAGAAGGGGGCAGCATGGTTGCGCAGTGGTTAGCAGTCGTCTCAAAGCAACATGGTCCTGAGTTCGAACCCTGAGGTTGTCCAACCTTGGGGGTCATCCTGGGGCATCCTTTGTGTGGAGTTTGCATGTTCTCCCTGTGTCTGCATGGGTTTCCTCTGGGTGCTCCGGTTTTCTCCAACAGTCCAAAGAAATGCAGGTGAGGTGAATCTGCCATACTAACTTGTCCCTAGGTGTGAATGTGTCGGCCCTGTGATGGGCTGGCGGCCTTCCAGGAGGTCTCCCCACCTGTTGCCAAATGACTGCTGGGATAGGCTCCAGCATCCAGCAACTCCGATTGGGATAAGCGGCGTAGATAATGGAAGGATGGGATAGATAGAAAGTCAGAAAACTCAGAAATAAAACTAACTACTTTTAGAGGGCCTATAAATTAAGATGCAGAGTAAAGGGGGAGGGTCAGTGATTAAAAAACATAAAACCTCAAAGGAGATAATATTACCAAGAGTAACAGGATTGCACTTAAGACCTAACTTATAAAAAAACAGCCAGGCCACCCCTTCTTCCAGAGGGACTGGGAATATGAAACTATGCAAAATCAGGGGGCCTAGCCTCAATCAGGGTAACAGTGTCACCTGGGGGCAGCTATGTCTCAGTAATCACAAAAAAGTCCAGATTATTAGAAACAATAAAATCATTACCAAGAGATTTCACATTCAAGAGGCCAAAATTGTTTGGTGTCAAAACAGAGTTAAAACCAACAGGTGTACAGCAAATAGGACACAACTTGTAGATATTTGGCCCAGATATTCAGTTGTTGTTGTTTCTACTATTAGATATGTCATGTGGATGAGAGGCCTGGTGCCTAATAATAGTCTGTATGGGGGAAAACTCCCGGTGAGAGGGTCAATGACAGGTGAGGCCAGAGGAGGGAGTCAGTGGGCAGAACAGCCACTACAAATGGAAGCGGAGGTTCCGGGAGGGAAGCGTGGGATCTAAACAGTCAGTCACGTGGAGAGGACTGTATGGCGTGCTGCAGGTTGGCCGCTAGCATCTGGCTATCCAGCCTGTTTAGGTGGACTCAATCAATTCCAAAGAAGGGGAGATGCTCCCAAAACAGATTAAAATTGTCAATAAAATCAACAGCGAGCTCTGCAGACGGAGATGAGCCACGTGTGCAGGCTGAGGATTCTGCTGAAACGTCCTGCTTCACGGGGCCAGTGTTGGAATAGGACCTGAAATAAAAACAGACTTTCCACAAGTACTTAAAAAGCTCAAAAGGTCAATAAAATCCTTTTTGGTTAATTCGGACTTCTGTTGAGCTGCACCATTTGTCCCCACATGAAGGATCACTTGATTGGTGGGGAACGGGAGTGAGCGGATCAACCCTGGGAGCTTATTCAGGATATCAGGGACTGTGGCTCCAGGGAAGCAGTGAGTGGCTACGTTGAGAAAACGGGTGTTCCTGATAATATGAGCGGGCACAGCCCGATCTGGCCCACCCCCAACGCCGGCCATGCCAATGAGTCATCCATCACAGGCAGCTTCAGTTTGGAGCCAATCCCCCACACTGCTTCGTGACATAATAAATGAATCGTGGCTTGACCCAGGCCACCTTGTAACTAGGTTTGTCAGCAGCATTTTCGCACCACAGATTATTTGAACGTTGATGGAATGAAAATGCTTTTGATTAACAAAATCAAAATCATACCCCTAGGATGTCCTATTGCAACATGGGTGCAGTCAATAGTGCCCATTACATTTGGGCCTGGTAAACTGCAGTGTAAGAGAATCGAATGTACCTCGAGGACAGGCAGATTATGAAATCCCACCGTTCGGGCATCACACGACTGAGGGTGGATTGGTTTATCCCCGACCGGCCTGCCAGCTCCCACTGAAAAGTTCAATTTGCCAGGAAGGCAAGGGTGGAGATATATCTTATGGTGACAGGAAAGGTTTTGTTTCTTTTTGTTGGACATTCCAACACAGGACCCAACTCCGTACATAGATCCAAAATAATGGCTATCGGAACTCTAAAATGATTCATCAACCAGCCATCATCATGGGCCAGAAAATCTGCATAATCCCTTAACACCCAATCTCACCTTAGTCTCCCATTGGCAAGGTCCTCCAAAAGTGCCAAAGTAGCCATTAACGCTGGCTGTGGTTGTGTTTACATCACACTTCCCTCCCCGAACCTCCGTTTCCACCTACGGTGGCACTGTTTTGCCCGCTAGCTCCCCCCACTGGCCTCATCTCTAATTAACCCTCTCATTGGGAGTTTTCCCCATACAGCCGTATTAGGGACCAGGCCTCTCATCCACATGACATATTACGATGTGACCAGCATGAAGACCACAGTGTGCTAACTAAGTAACTCAGCTGTATCCTATATGCGCATGACCTATCATACGTTTGCCCTCTATAATATCCAATTTATCACCAACAAGCCCCTCTGGTCAATGACTTCATCACAGAGCACAAACTGGACTATTTATGTCTCACGGAAACCTGGCAATCACAGAATGACTTTCTACAGCTCAATTCAGCAATTCCATTAGGATTTGTTTACATTGGCAAACCTCAGTCATCGGACGGAGGAGGCGGCCTCGCGCTGATCTATCGCGATAATATAAAACTAACACCACTCTCTCTACCTGATCAATCTTCCTTTGAACTGCTGGCTGTTAAGCTCCGTGTATCCATATCTGTGTATCCATCACTCTCACCGATCTGTATAGACCATCTAAGGCATCAAATATTTTGTATCACTGAACTCTCGACAGTTTTAATCACTGTTAGTGCAATGTCTCCAAATATAATCCTAATGGGGGATTTAAATGTTCATTTTGATAACACTGACAATACGTTCACTAAAGATTTTACAGCAATGTCAGATTACTTTGATCTAACACAATATGTCAACTTTACAACCCACACCAAGGGTCATATCCTTGACTTAGTTTGCTACTCCAGCATTGCACCATATAACATCTACTTAACTACCCACCTTTGACCATAAAGCTGTATTACTAAACACCAACCTACTGTTCAGTAAATCAAGGGTGCATCATATCATATCATACCGCAATCTTAGATGTTAATCCAGATGATCTCAGCAGTTTAATTACCTCGAACCCTATTCCTGAACCCACCTCCTCACACCCTGATCTTATTGACTACTACAATAATATTTCATTTTCTGCACTTGATACTGAGATATGTCATATTTGCCCATGCTGCTCACTGGTACACACCTGAATTACGTAAGCTCAAGGCTATAGGTCAGCACCTTGAGAGGCTTTGCACCAAGACAGGACTTGCTGTTCACAAACAAATGTATTCGGATCATATACTCCATTACAAAAATGCTCTTTCAACAGCTAAAACATCATATTATGCAAATATCGTCAGTAAAGTCGAGGGGAATACTGAAACTCTCTTATCCACAGTTAAAAGGTTGCTAAATCCATCTGAAACCAATATGAACAATAACGTTTCTAATGAACAATGCTCTGCTTTTTTGAACATTTTCAACTCCAAAATTAGTACCATTCATGAGCAGCTAGCCTCTGCTATCATCATGCAGACTGACTTACCACCAACAAGCACCATTAAACTGTTAAACTACTGACCAAAAACATTAAACTACTGACTAAAACAACAACCGGTCTATTTCCAATTTACCATTCATCTCCAAAATCCTTGAGAGGGTAGTTGCATCTCAAATCCAGAACTACCTTGATAACAATAATCTCTTTGAACAATTCCATCTGGTTTTTGCCTAAAACATAGCACAGAAACAGCCCTGGTTAAGCTCACTAATGACCTCCTTCATGCAGCTGACTCCAGTTTAGTCTCTATTTTCATCCTCCTTGACCTCACCGCAGCCTTTGATACTATATCCCATCAGCTCCTCATGGATCATCTGGCTAGCATTGGAGTTGGGGGCACTGTGTATCAGTGGTTTGCTTCCTACCTTACAGACAGACAAATTTTGTACAAATTCAGAATTACCAGTGAGAAACATCGATAGTTCCTCATGGAGTTCCACAGGGTTCCGTGTTGAGGCCACTCCTGTTTATTATTTACCTCATCCCTCTTGGCAACATCTTCCGGCACTATGGTATCCATTTCCACTGTTATGCTGATGATACACACCTTTGTGTTCACTAAATCCACTTTCACTCTCCCCTCCAGTACCCTCACTGCCTGTCTCCGTGATATACAGATATGGATGACTAACAATTATCTGAACTTCAACAGTAGTAAAACTGAGCTACTCCTTATTGACACTAAATCTACACCTCTCCATGAAGGCCAAAAAATAATCTTAAAAAGAAAACAGTAAAAACTAATATTTGGTCACTTCCCATTGCTGGAGCCACCATACCTGTCTCCGCTCAGGCTAATAGCCTCAATAGTACCCTTTCCTTTTCCAGTCATATAAACAATGTCTCTCAGGTTGCCTTTTTCTACCTGCAAAACATCTCCAGACTATGCCCTGCTTTAACACAACACTCCACGGAAGTCTTAGCCAATGCTTTGGTCACATTACGCATTGACTACTGAAATGCAACCCTGGCATGCATCCCCAACAAACTTATTCACCGACTTCAACTCAAACAGAATTCTGCAGCATGGATTATTACATGTTCAACGCCCACTGGTCATGTCTCTTCCCTGCTGATTCAATTACACTGGCTCTCTGTGTCACAGCAGATTAATTCTAAAATGTAATTTTTAATGTTCAAAACTCTTCATAATCTATCCCCTGCTTATCTTACAGACCTCCTTCAGACTTTACTCCATCTCGCTCCCGTGGTCTTCACCAGCAGCCTTCACTTACTGGAACTACCAGCCATCAATCGCAGCACAATGAGTGCCAGGCTTTCTCCTATGCTGCACCCAAACTCTGGAACTCTATTCCCCATCATATATGCTTACTGGACTCCATTACAGAATTCAAAACTTCTCTTAAAACCCACCTTTTTAAACTAGCATACTCACTTTGACAGCATTAACAGCATCAAATGTATATGTATATGTGTATATATATTTTTTTCTAATTCCTGCTGATGTATGCTCTATTGGTTATTGTGTGTTGTATTGTTGGTTGCACTATTATTTTTTTACTGCTTTGTTTTATTGTATTTAGTGTAAGGTGACCTTGAGTGTCATGAAAGGCACCTTTAAATAAAATCTCATCTCATCTCATCAGCCGCTTCTCTAGGGTCGGGTCGCGGTGGCAGCAAGTTAAGTAGGGCACTCCAGATGTCCCTCTCCCAGTAACGCCCTCCAGCTCCTCCTGGGTGATCCCAAGATGTTCTCAGGCCAGATTGGACACGTAGTCCCTACAGCGAGTTCTGGGTCTACCCCAGGGGTTTACTTCCAGTTGGATGTGCCTGGAAAACCTCCAAAGGAAGGGCCCAGGAGGCATCCTAATCAGATACCCGAACCATCTCACCTGGCTCCTTTTGATGCAAAGGAGCAACAGCTGTACACCGAGCTCCCTCCGGATGTCCGAGCTCCTCACCCTATCTCTAAGGCTGAGCCCAGACACCATACGGAGGAAACTAATTTCAGCCGCTTGTAGCCATGATCTCACCCTTTCAGTCACTACCTAAAGCTCATGACCATAGGTGAGGGTTAGAATGAAGACTGACTGGTAAATTGAGAGCTTTGCCTTCTGGCTCAGCTCCCTCTTCACCACAATGGTCCGGTACAATGTCCGCATTACTGCTGATGTTGCACCAATCCACGTGTAAGCCGCCTGTCAATCTCCCACTCCATCCTACCCTCACCTGTGAACAAGACCCCGAGATACTTGAACTCCTTCACTTGAGGCAACAACTCATCCTCAACCCACAGGGAGCAATCCACCATTTTCTGGTAGAGAACCATGGACTCAGACTTGGAGGTGCTGACTCTTATCCCAACCATTTCACACTCAGCTGCAAATCACCCCAGTGCGTGCTGGAGGTCAGATTCTGCTGAAGCCAACAAAATCACAGCATGTGCAAAGAGCAGCAGAGATGCAATTCTGAGGTTCCCAAAATGTTGACGCGTACCGGTGCCAGCATAGAAGCCTGCCTCACTCCAGTGCATACATCAAAGGGCACTGATTCCTGTACTTTTATGGCCACCCGTGCCACCATCCCATCATGGAACTGTGATAGAATGTTCACAAATTTGCTCAGACAGCCAAACTTTCTCAGGATTTTCCAAAGTAGCTCTTGAAGTACTTCACCATCCTGCATAGCATGACCTTTTCCATGCCAGCAACAGCTAGTAGGGATATACCAATACTGTTGCCGCAGATAGACTTGTCACCCCTGTTTTTGTACAGGGTAACACTTTTAGCATTCCTCCATTGTTGAGGGACACTCTCCTGTTCCCAAACCTGCAGGATGTACTGATAGATAATTCTGGAGCACAAGTATGCTCCTTGTTTTAGGAGTTCTGCTAAGATATCCTCACTGCCAGGAGACTTACTGTTCCTGAGGGACTGGATGGATGCAAGTACTTCTTGAAAAGTTGGCAAGTGGTCAAGAACTGGGATGGGCAGACTAATTGGCAGCTCTTCCAAAGGTTGAGTGCTGGTTGAGTACGGCTTCAAAATATTCAGCCGACCTTGCCCGGATCCACTTTTGGTTTTTCAGGGTTGTCAGTCCATCTGCTGATTTTAAGGGTGTGATAGAGCAGTTCCTAGAGCCATATGTAGTCTTTATATAATTGTAGAAGTTATGCATATCATTTCTGTCAGCATATGATTGAATCTCGTGTGCTTTGTTCATCCACCTGAGGGCGCAAGGTTGTTTGTACCTCCTTACATGCTGTTTGCCACTGCTGCCGAAAGATGGCAGGTGCAGTGCCATTGAGAGTAGCCCTGTGTGAGCAACCCATGGTTACCAGCAGGGATGAGATGGTGTCAGAGTTCTCGTCGAACCAGTCCTGATGTTTTCTGGCTCTGTAGCCTATAGAGTCGATTGCCGCTTGTAGCAATGAGGTTAGGGAAGTCCATTTCTGATCCATGGAACTGTCAGCATTCAGAATGGCAACAAACTCTAGTGCCAGCATGCCTACAGAGCGATGGAACTCATTCTGTGCTGGGGCTGACTTCAATTTAGCACAGTTCAGTTGCTTTTTTTATGGGGCACTTGAGACGCTTTGGGGGGGCGCACTTTGATGCGGAGCTTGGTCATGATCAGGCGGTGAGCCATACAGCATTCTGCACCTCTCATGGTCCGGGTTAGCAAGACATCACTAGTGTTAGTATGTCTTGTCATTATATAATCAATCATGTGCCAGTGTTTAGATCGTAGGTGCATCCAGGATGTTTTGTATTTGGTCTTCTGCTGAAACAGTGTGTTCGTAATGGTGAGGTCATGCTCTGCACCAAGTGTTAGCAGCCTCAGACCATGTGCATTAGCCTGACCAACCCCATGCCTACTCAATATGCTACTCCATATACTATTGTTCTTTCCTACCCTGGAATTAAAGTCTCCCAGAAGAAGGATCTTGTCCTTTTTTGGGATACGATGAAGGGCCTCATCTACACATCTAGTGTGATATGAGACAACACGCAAACATTGTTATTTAACAGGCTACCATTTAACATGTCTTCATTCTCACCAGCATCTTTCTCTCTTTCCTGCACATTGTATGAACACAACAGGAGACCTTAAATAACTGTGACCATGGATCAATTAGCCTAGGCAATCAGTTAATTCTTTCAGGTTGAATGAGGTTAATTGAAATATTGAAGTCCCCATCACCATGTTGTTTTCCATGTGTAATGATGCACAAACATGTGCATACATATATATCAACACGGATACAGGAAAAAAGATTTTAATACATTGCAGTACAGACCTTTTTTAAATCTTTTTTTCCTGTATCCGTGTTGATATTCTGCTCCTCATTTGTTGAGCACTCACAACACCATTGATGGTTTTGGAAAAAAACGCTATAGCTATATATATATTTGAAGGTTTAGTACAGTAGTCGTTAGTTAAATTATTCACAATATAAGCCAACATAACTTACACAAAAGTGGCATGTGAGAGTTTAAAAAAGTTTATGCTTAGTGCACCTTTGCCTAATCCCCGGAAACTACCACACAATGCTTGCGTCTGCACAATGACATGGTCTGACCAGGCAGATATGAAGGCATAATATTTGGTTTTATTTGACAACAAACTAGCACTACTGGGCCACCTGATTTTGACTGACACATTCTCTACTGCACCCTCAAGCACAAGCGATGTCATGGCAAGCCCGGAAATCAGTAAATGGCGAGAGAAAAACCACATGTTGCCTAATGAAACTGTCACTATGTCTGCATTAGCGCTACCGCAAGCCTTTCGCCATCTGAAAACTACAGCCCAATAAGTAAATATTAATTTTAGCACATTGAAAACGTATGTCAAAGTATACTTTAAAAATATAAATGTTTTGGTGGCAGTTGTATTTCCATGCTTCACTGTAGGGATGGTATTAGCAAGGTGATGAGAGGTGCCTGGTTTCCTCCAGACGTGACGTTTGGCATTCAGGCCAAAGAGTTCAATCTTGGTTTCATCAGACCAGAGAATCTTGTTTCTCATGGTCTGAGAGTCCTTTAGGTGCTTTCTGGCAAACTCCAAGTGGGCTGTCATGTGTCTTTTACTGAGCAGAGGCTTCTGTCTGGCCACTCTACCATAAAGGCCTGATTGGTGGAGTGCTGCAGAGATGGTTCTCCTTCTGGAAGGTTCTCCCATCTCCACAGAGGAACGCTGGAACTCTGTCAGAGTGACCATCGGGTTCTTGGTCACCTCCCTGACCAAGGCCCCTTCTCCCTCGATTGCTCAGTTTGGCTGGGCGGCCAGCTCTAGGAAGAGTCCTGGTGGATCCAAACTTCTTCCATTTACAAATGATGGAGACCACTGTGCTCTTCGGGACCTTCAAAGCTGGAGAAATTGTTTTGTACCCTTCCCCAGATCTGTGCCTCGATACAATCCTGTCTCAGAGGTCCACAGACAATTCCTTTGACTTCATGGCTTGGTTTCTGCTCTGATATGCACTGTCAACAGTGGGACCTTATATAGACAGGTGTGTGCCTTTCCAAATCATGTCCGATCAATTGAATTTACTACGGGTGGACTCCAATCAAGATGTAGAAACTTCTCTAGGATGATCAGTGGAAACAGGATGAACCTGAGCTCAATTTTGAGTGTCATAGCAAAGGGTGTGAATACTTCTGCACATACAATATTTCAGTTTTTTATTTTTAATACATTTGCAAAAAAATCTACCAAACCTTTTTCACTTTGTCATTATGGGGTATCGTGTGTAGATTGATGAGAAAAAAAGGAATTTAATCAATTTTGGAATAAGGCTGTAACATAACAAAATGTGGGGAAAGTGAAGGGGTGTGACTACTTTCCGGATGCACTGTATACGAATAACAAAAGTTGTTTTTTTTTTTCATGGTAAGCAATACTTAAAATCTTCATCAGAATAAGGTATCCGGAAATGGAAAGTAAAGAAATACTTTAATACAACAGACAAAGCTAGAGCACAGCCTCAATTATCATACAGGGTAAAGAAGTGATACAGTTGTAAAAGTTAATACACTTTTTTTTGTGTGTGTATGACATACTGGCTGCACAAAATGCAAGAGCTACTTAAAAACATTAAAAAAAAAAGAACAATCAATATGGCTTAGACTCATAGCTAGGCTTCACTCACACTGGGCTACCAATACTGATAGATGGTACCTTATACTAGCACATGGCTATGTCATCTGAGGAATAATGTGACCTGTTGCAGAATATTCAAATTGAAATTAGATTTGACTTTCTTCTTAGGGACAAGATGCATGACCCTGGCATGCTAGTGCTGGTGCTGGCGTCCTGGTTCACCCAACATGCATTTGGGCTTGGCTGCTGTTGGATGATCTAGCTAGCTCACAACCCAACAAGAGAGAGGGAAAAAAATGAGATATGGCTGGCAATGAAGAAGGTCCACCAGCCCCAATGCAGATGAGTTTTTTTTCATGGCTTGGAATACATTAGTGAAGCACTAATAGTATCATTAACATGGTTGGAAAGCAGCCATCTTGTTATTCAGGCATTTGCACACAGAATGGATAATGAATATACTGTTTGGACAGATGTGATGTATGTGACAGTGGAGCAGCGCGCCATGTGACAGGACTGATCTGTAGTCCTAAGGGGGTTTCCTGCACACACATTGCTATTATTAGGCAAGAAGATTCAAATGCAATTGTTGGATAATGTGAGGGAGAGTAGAGGAGCTCAGGGTTGTTGAACCTTAACAACAAGGAATGGCCTGAGAGTATTCACATTGTGTATTCTATACATATCCATCTTATGGAGCCCACGTTATTCACCACACAATACTTCACTGGCCTGGAACCACAACAGCTATACAGCCATGAATAATGGAATAACACAGGCCACGTTCAAGGAGCTTCAGATGTCATCATACCTTTTTGCAGAATGCCATAACTGTTTGATTCCCGATGGACGATGGGATAAAAAGGATTCCAGTGTGATGATTCCCTCCTCCTACAATTAGGTCAACAGACATGTTTGCTGTTACAACTTGACTAAATTGGTCTCATCTCATCACATCTAATTATTCTCAGATCTACTTCCCCTGCAATCTCTTGGTAGTAATGTTAACACGGCCGTTTGCACATCTATCCTGCAAATACCCCTAGATGGAAAGCATAAAAGTAATTGGGACCTTCATGAGCAAGATGAAACGTGTGTGCCCACGGAGCCATAATAGTAGACTATGTTATTTTATATAATTTTCCACTCAGCAAGATGCTTTCATTTTCTGCATGTGAACAATCACATGAACATAACACCCCCCCGCTTTTTTTATTTTTTCATCTCTGCTCACCCAACTGCCTGCTCTCGGTGCTCCATTCAACGCCATGATGGAGCTCTGCCCCTGCCACCCATGCATCAGCTCCAAAGGGACTGACTGTCAGAAGGGGCCTGCTACATGCATCAATGCAACCTGATGGTCCAGAACTTACATTTCCTTCTGTTGGGCCAGCAGGGACAGAAACACTCTCAGATCAGTCTCGCCTCGTCCACCCAGTTAACAAGTGCTGTTCATGCCAAGCAAGCAGGAGAGTGACAAGTTAATTTGATCATCTAGGTACAAAAAGGTGTGGCGTTTCAACACGATTAAAGCAATATCTGAGGAAACAGAGCACGGTGTCTTGACAAACCTTTAACAGCAAACGAGTAATTGCGTCAAGGCACACGCACACAGGAAACTGTGCATACACACACCCAAACTCGCCCATAAACAAAGATAACAATATAGAGTAGAGCAGATTGGATGACGAATTGGTTTGTTTGCAAAGTATGTTGTGTGGAAAGTGTCTGCCAAAGACATCGTCTATGGACAGATTGATGCCAAGGCCCCAGGCTCTGCTCCCAAGAGACTAGATTCTCAATTTGAAGCACTCTCATCCCCTTTAGCACCACCCTCTCACCACAAATAGTCATCCTTATGACAAGGACTTATTTGATGTGAGGCATGTCCACCGGGAATGGGTGGGTGAGCAATTTGTTGAGACCGAAATAATTTTTTTGTTTGTTTGTTGCCTGCATCTAGCAGTATTATTTCCATGGGTTTGACGGGGGCCTCGAATGTGAGCCTGCGAAATTGCAGAAATTGACGAAAATTGCTGGAATTGAAGGTCATTTTGTGAAAATTAGTGTTTGACAATTGAAGAGAGCTTTAAGAAATGCGGTGAAGACTGTGGCACTTAATGCAGAGATCTGCAAAACCACAAAAAAAGCCAGACACATAACTGCATGAAAAAAGGAATTTGCCTTTTTTTTTTTTCTAACTTGCGAAGTCCTCCTTGTGCTACAGAAACATAAAGAACAGCCAACAAACCAGATTGTT
The DNA here is from genome assembly GCF_029633865.1 of Lampris incognitus. Classification (NCBI taxonomy): domain Eukaryota; kingdom Metazoa; phylum Chordata; class Actinopteri; order Lampriformes; family Lampridae; genus Lampris; species Lampris incognitus. Next base: position 44,326,097 of record NC_079221.1, read on the forward strand.
TTCCGAGGCAAGATTCAGGGGAAAAAAAAGTGTTTGAGGCCCTCCAAATGCTGCAAACAATTTGCATATTTATATGGCTTATTGTAAGAGTAGTAAAGATCAGACCCACGCTAACAGATGCATCTCTTTAGTTAGTGGAAGTCAGAATTGCTATGCGGGGAGCAGAGCAAGCGGAGTGAGTCACATATTTTCTCAACAAAATGACCATGGACGGACCCCCCCCCCTCCCCATCTGAAAATCCTCCATGCAAAATAACTGCGCCTCAACAACTTGGCTGGATGCTAATGCAGTCAGGTCTGGGCTGTTAGGATCGCTTCACGGTTTCACTGAACTTGAGACAGATTCCGACAAGAAAACACTGAATTAAGTCTCTCATTTCATTTTCAATTGCGCGACGTACATCAAACACACACAAACGGTCGGTGGTCACGCCATTTGTGCGTCATAAAGGATCCGGGTAATGGCCGGAGCAAACCATTTCAACACGGACAATAACCAGAGATTTATTGGGGGCACGCCATTTTCAGAAACAGACTTTTTGATCCATCTGCCCATCAAAATCTAGATGCCACAACTTAACTGTGACGCACCAACAAACAAGTGTGGATAACCACACAATCTATTTACTATAAAGGCATGCATCTTCTGTTTTAATGTCAAGACTGACAATAACTTGGTTAAATGGCATTGATACCATTGAAGCTGCCAGATGTATGTTTAGACGGTTAAATGAGTGGTTTATTTACTTGCAGTACAAACATTTAGAGCCGTTAAATTTAAATGCGCTTGCTAATGTGTGAATATATTCTAGGCAACAAGAAAGTGCATTATTCAAAATCAAAGTATTTATGGTATCTAAATGTCCCCTGCAAAAGAAATCACACTATTAATACTGCTGTATTTTTAGAGGGGGAACAGCACTCGGCACGGTGGCCCGGCGGTTAGCGCTGCTGCCTCACAGCAAGAAGGTTCTGGGTTCGAACCCCAGGCCATCCGAGGTCCCTTCTGTGTGGAGTTTGCATGTTCTCCCTGTGTCTGTTGCGGGTTTCCTCCGGGTGCTCCACCATCAAAAAGACATGCTTGTTAGGGTTAACACTCCTGCCTGTGCCCCTGAGCAAGGCAACGGAAAGAAGAACTGAAGTTCGTCCCCGGGGGCTGCAGCTGCCGACTGCTCCTATACAATAGGATGGGTAAAATGCAGAGTATGGATTTCATTGTAACCTGTACAATGACAAAATAAAGTCGCTTTCTTTCTTTCTTTCTTTCTTTCTAACAGTCCATAAATTATTTTCTTACTGCTAGGGAAAGTCCATCCATCCATTATCCAAACCGCTTATTGCGCTCTCAGGATCGCAGGGATGCTGGAGCCTATCCCAGCACTCATTGGGCGGCAGGCAGGGAGACACCCTGGACAGGCCGCCAGGCCATCACAGGACCCACACCCACACATTCACATCTAGGGACAATTTAGTACGGCTGATTCACCTGACCTACATGTCTTTGGACTGTGGGAGGAAACCGGAGCACCCGGAGGAAACCCACGCAGACACGGGGCGAACATGCAAACTCCACACAGAGGACGACCCGGGACGACCCCCAAGGTTGGACTACCCCGGGGCTCGAACCCAGGACCTTCTTGCTGTGAGGCGACCGTGCTAGCCACTACACCACCGTGCCGCCCTCAGAGAAAGTCCAATCAAATCAAAACTCAGTATGCTTCGGAAAGTCTAAGACTTGTGTTGAAGAGGACTATTTTTGTCTGACTCATACAACGTTTGTCTAAACGTTTACATGGAAATGAGCTCTAAATTATAATAACGTTGCCAGGTTCATATCAAGAAATGTACCTTAAACACCAGAATTAAACATGAAAACTGCTGCAGTCAAATGACTTCCCTTCGGCACTTTACACTCGTGTACCCTTCACTGATTAGGAAACGAGGCAAACTCCACACGCAACTTCAGGCCGTGGGAGACAGAAGCCACAGTTTCGCAGGGTGGCAGTAGTTAAGAACGGTCTTTAACCACAGAAATAAACTTATAACTTTTCGGTGCTATCTCAGGTTCAATTGCTGTTTTAAACTATTTTAACCCCGTGCTTTGCAGAGTCCACTTAGAATGCTGAACTTCAGATGCACTTCAATGCAAGTTAAAACGTAATGAATGTAAAACGTGAGGGGCGTTTCGCTGAGGGAGTAGGACGCACCCGCAGCTGCGTCATCCCTGTCCCATTTAACATAGAAGGACATGAAAATTAAACTTCATGGAAAACTGATGCAAGCAAAACCAAACCAGATACACATGTGCAATACTTCCTGAGCTGTGCCCTGATTCAATATTCTTCAAACCGAGGTAAAAGTATTGTGAGCAATTCAATGAGAGACTTATTTTTTATTTAGCGTTAACTTTCTGTGAGGTAAGCACAGCAAAGGAAGTCGCTGAATGGTGTTGTTATTTTAGCAAAGCGTGAAGTGGCTGGGTAAACAACTTTCCATCGCCGCCTTTAAATGACCACTCTGAAGCAATGGCCATGTCCATCATCACTGGAATTGTCAACAGCGGTTCCCTATTCGAATTATGTTGATTTAGTATCTGAGACTTACTAAATGTCTGACAGTGATTCTTTTCAGGGTCAGCGAGTCTAAAATATGATGAGTGCACAAAGACATAAGTGAAAACATGATCACCCTTTATCTGCCTTCCGCTTCTCTAATGCACTAGATGAGACGTGACAAGTTGTCGTTTCCACCATCAAAATAATCACCTCCCTCTCACCAGCAATAACACATCACAGCAAACACCTTGCGACACATACGACTACATCTAGCATAACCTTGGTTCAGAATGAAGAAAAGAAAAAAATGTTCTTTTAAAATGTCCCCCCCCCCCCAATACGTCTCAGTTCCATCCATCACCTAAAACCCTGCCTCCTCTCTGAAGAAGTACTATGTCACGGTCAGCAATCCTTGGCCCCTGAAAATATTTGATATCTCTCTCTCTCTGCAACCCTGGCCCAGCTCCAAGAGGCATCTAAAGTCCCTCTGCAGACAGACACTGAGACGTCTGTAGCAGTGGCGAGGGGGTCTCGGTAGGAAGCGGGTCATTGTCCCAGAGCACTGGTGCAGAGAGCATTAATTGCTGAATCAGAGTGGATCGCTGGGGCCGCTGCAGCAGCAGTAATTGGAATGGGAAGCCTGCTGACAAGGCAGTGGAAAGTTTGTGGAGACACTAATGGCTAAAAAATACTCGCCTAAACACCAGTAGAAAAAGACCCATCAGGAGATACGTGGGGGTACTGGGAGACAAGAGTTGTAGTCCTGACAAGCTCAAGGTGGAAACTGAGAGGTGCACAAGTACTGAATACAACATTTTAAATGGTGTCGTCAAGAGACTAAAGACGCTTTTCAGACACAGCATTCCGTAACATTGTTGGGATGATTTCTTCGGCACCATCGCTGGTTTTCCCCATTCACACATGCACCTTCCATCCTCAAGATTTACATATTTGTTCACACATGGCACGACAGTGTCGTCTGTCTCAAATCTATATCATAAACTAGGGCATCTCTAACATGAATCTATTATTGATTCATTTACTATTTCATCACTGTTGATTTTCCATATAACTGTGCCACACAGCCCTCGATTTCATCCTTGAGACAAACTGAAAGAAGCGCTCTTATTTCTACATTGTCCATTTTTCAGACATTTCTAAATATGCTCTTACTACTTTTACTGTTTTAAAAATAAATCCCGCAAGCGGATACATTCTTGGGATTGGTCTGCTTGCCCCTGTAAAAGGGTCTCGATGTGGCAATCTGACAACTTTTGCTCATACTATCATTCTTTGCTAATCTGTCCCTAGATGTTACTGGGTTGCGAGTCGGCAAATTACTGATGCAGCTTTTATGGATTATCGACCCCAGACCCACACACAAGAGCCCAACATAAAACAGGAATATTTACAGGTTAGTTGGCATGTCTGAATGGGGTTTGAGGCGGGTCTTAATTCATTGTACTAAAATCAGAATCCGAACTCAGAGATGGAGAACCATTTTTACTACCAGCAGCCCCAGGAATTCCAAAGGGCTAAATCACCGTTCACTGTACAATAACAAACATTATCAACAAACATTCAGTTTTACTTGCAAGACTACAAAAAGCCGTTGTGGTTTTGGTTGTAATTATTTTTCAAATATGAATTTAGGTTATCTAACGTAGGGACGACAACAAGTGATAATCGATTATTTAGATGTGATTGAATTCTGCAACAATGCCGACGCGCATGAAGTGAATTAAAATAAAATCCTTTAAAAAAACAGGGACGGATTTTAAGGGAGGCTTCATAGCCAGGGGATACAAAGATGAGCAAGTTTTTTTTTTCTTTTGTTCACATCTATGTGTCTGTAGATTTCTTGCCCTGAGGCTCCGTCCCTGAAGTATGACTATGCCAGGCCTTCCACACCACCAGTTAGGGAGAAGTAAGGTGAATTTCTTTTCATCCACAAACACAGAATACAACGTCTTTGTCATATCCAAGAGGGCGAATGCCCTTCCCTACTATGTGGAGTATTTATAATAACTGTGACATGCGGAGGGAAGATTTAGTGTTGGCCACAAAGCAACGGGATCTAGCGCTCAAACAAGGCACATCCTAACATCCTAAAATCCTTATCCGTATATGTTTGGGCCGAGCGCAAAAAAACAACACACAACTAAACTGATGTGTGCTAGCTAAGGAGAACATATTATTTGCTGGGCTTTATTGGACTTATCACCACAAACACTATTTGAGAGAGACTACGAAGGACACCGGCACAGAAGCAGAGTCGAGGCAAAGTGGCATGCATGATTTTCCGTTTGTAGCACAAACAAGAAGTGCCAGCTGATGTTCATCATATTAAAAACACTGTTCTTAGCACTGTTCTTCAGTGAAAAATCAGGCGTGTGTAGGAGCATCGATAACGGAGAATAGAACAGGATTGAAAAGTCGCAGTGCATTAAGTAGACGTCTCTCGATGCCATTCATGCCAGACTAGATGCTGCCAGAGTAGGGATTTTTGCAGAACCAATAGGAGTGCTTAGAGGGAAAAAAATCACAATTTCAAAAAATGTTAAGGCCTATATTTATTTTGGGGCAGCAGTGGTACAGTTGCTAGCGCAGTCGCTCTATAGCAAGAAGGTCCTGAGTTCGAGCCCAGGGGTAGTCCAACCTTGGTGGGCGATCCTGTGTCATCCTGTCTGTGGAGTTTGCATGTTCTCCCCATGTCTGCGTGGGTTTTCTCCAGGGGTTCTGGTTTCCTCCTACAGTCCAAACACATGTAGGTCAGGTGAATCAGGCATACTAAATTGTCCCTAGGTAGGAATGTGTGTGTGTGTGTGTGTGTGTGTGTGTGTGTGTGTGTGTGTGTGTGTGTAGGCATCACGGCCTGGCGGCCTGTCCAGGATGTCTCCCCACCTGCCGCCCAATGACTCCTGCCTGGAAATAGGCTCCAGCATCCCCACAACCCTGAGATCAGGATAATCGGTTTAGATAATGGATGGATGGATATCTATTTTGGGCGGCACAGTGGCGCAGTTGTTAGCGTGGTCGCCTCACAGCAAGAAGGTTCTGGATTCGAGCCCTGGGGTAGTCCAACCTTGGGGGTCATCCCGGGTCATCCTATGTATGGAGTTTGCATGTTCTCCCTGTGTCTGCGGGAGCTCCGGTTTCCTCCCACAGTCCAAAGACATGTAGGTCAGGTGAATCAGCCATAATAAATTGCCCCTAGGTGTGAATGTGTGCGTGTGTGGGTATGTCAGCCCTGTATGATGGCCTGGTGGCCTGCCCAGGGTGTCTCCCCACCTGCCGCCCAATGACTGCTGGGATAGGCTCCAGCATCCCCGCAACCCTGAGAGCAGGATAACCTGTTCTGATAATGGATGGATGGATATTTATTTTGAAGGGATAACACTCAATTAGCAGGCACAATATGAAGCAGTCCTCTGTGTGTCTCTGCAATGCTGCCGAAATTGCATCTGCCATGAATTGCCGTCTTTGTGGTATTCACAATAACAACTTTATCAACATTCTTTTACCCAATGTAGCCTATTTGGAGGTAGCCTGTGGAAGGTAGTAGCAAACCAGGAAGTAAGGATTTTAATTTTCACATCCACAGAATGTCTACACTCTCGCAAAATTTCAGTGGCATTTCAGAGACACACCCCATGGACCCACCACCAGCAGGGATGAGCATTGAGGTAGGGTGCAATGCAGGCTGGGCAGCAGGAAAAGATGGGGACCGTGGCATACTGACTTCCGGCGTCGCAGACTGGTCCTCGGGGAGTGAAATGTCAACTCTCTGGCAGGGAAGGAGCCTGAGCTGGTGCGGGAGGTGGAGCGATACCAACTAGATATAGTTGGGCTCACCTCCACACATAACATGGGCTCTGGTACCAAATTCCTCGAAAGGGGCTGGACTCTACTTTTCCAGAGTTGGCCAAGGTGACAGGCATCCGGCGGGTGTGGGAAAACTCACAAGTCCCCGGTTGAGCACGGCCGTGTTGGAATTCTCGCTGGGGAATGAGAGGGTCACCTCTATATGGCTGCGAGTTGCTGGGGGGAAGGCTCTGATTTTTGTTTGCTTATGCACTGAAGACCAGTTTGACTCAGAGCAAGAGCCTCCCCAATCGGAACCCGAGAGGTACCTTGTCATTGGACTTCTGTGTGAGTCATGTATTGGCCATAACAAACACCATGTTCGAACATAAGGTAGTCAATAAGCACACTTGGAACCAGAACACCTTAGGCCGAAGATCGATGACAGACTTTGTAGTCATATCATCAGATCTGCAGCTGTATGTTTTGGACACTCGGGTGAAGAGAGGAGCAGAGCTGTCAACTGATCACCACCTGGTGGTGAGTTGGATCAAATGACAGGGAAGGCTGTGGGACAGACCTGGCAAACACTAACAAGTAGTGAGGGTGAACTGGGAATGTCTGGCAGGGGCCCCTGACCATGAGGTTTTCAACTCCCATCTCTGGAAGAAGTTCTCGTGTATCCCGAGGGAGGCTGGAGACATGGAGTCTGATTCTGAGCTGTGGTCATAAGGATATCAGTGCTTGTCAAGGTGGTAACCAAACAACCCGCTGGTGGACAGCGGCAGTTAGGGAAGCAGTCAGGCTGAAGAAGGAGGTCTTTCGGGCTTGGTTGGCCTGGGGGTCTCCTGAAGCAGCAGACAGGTACCGGGAGGCCAGAAGGGCTGCTGCTTTGGCGGTCGCGGAAGCAAAAACTCAGGTGTGGGAGGAGTTCGGCGAGGCTATGAAGGAGGACTTTCGGTTCACCTCAAGGAAGTTCTGGCAAACCATCCGGTGACTCCAGAAGGGGAAGCAGGGCTTGACTCAGGCTGTGTTCAGCCGGGGAGGGGACCTGTTGACCCAGACTAGGGATGTTGCTGGGCAGTGGAAAGAGCACTTTGAGGAGCTCCTGAACCCAGCTTACACATCCTCAGTGGAGGAGGTAGAGTCTGAAGACTCAGGGGAAGCCCGACCCATATCCCTGGCAGAGGTCTCTGAGGTAGTTAAGAAGCCCCTCAGTGGCAAGGCGCCGGGTGTGGATGAGATTCACCCTGAGATGCTGAAGACTCTGGACATTGTTGGGCTGTCTTGTTTGACACGCCTCTTCAGTGTCACGTGGAGTTCGGAGACAGTACCTGTGGAGTGGCAGACTGGGGTGCTGATTTCCATACTTATAAAAGGGGACCGGGCGGTGTGCTCCAATTATCAGCTGATCACACTGCTCAGCCTCCCTGGGAAAGTCTATTCTAGAGGGCTGGAAAGGAGGCTTCGATTCACTGAAGGCCAGAACACAACTGCTCCAGTAGACATGTGTCAAAAGGGCGCTATCATACATGTTCAGCTGTAGTGATTTGTTGTAAGGGAAATATTTCATTTTGTTGTTGGTGCTGAATAGATAACGTCCCTCTTCATATAACCATTCCAACTTAACTGGCTTGTAGTTCATTTGGAAAATGGCACCTCATTCTGCCTATAACATTTCCCTCCTGTTCTCCTTCAAGGCTTTATTAATGCAACTACAATTATAATGTCAGGCAGACTTTTATTTCCTCTGAGGACTCCTCATCAATCCCGATGCAAACCCAAGGACATTATTTTATCAGTCAAATCTTGCATAGACGTGCATTTAAGTTTTAAGTTGAAATAGAATTACAAGTAAAAGAAGTCAAGAACGGTTTATCACCCCATTATTGTTAAGTGACTTTGAGCGCTATATAATTTTGATTTATTATTATTATTAATTCATCAAATGGTCGATGTAAAGGTATAAGGAGATCCAGGTAAGTTAAGAGTGTTTCCAAGTTGGGAATTTTAGTGTTGGTGATTTTTTATGTAATTTTGTGTGGTTGGGAATGTCAGTGTTAGGTTTGTTAAGCATTTTCTTTAAAATGTTCAATACGTCGTATACTTTACTACTACTACTACTACTACTACTACTTTCGGCTGCTCCTGTTAGGGGTCACCACAGCGGATCATCAGTTTCCATTTCTTCCTGTCCTCTGCATCTTCCTCTGTCACACCAGCCACCTGCACGTCTTCCCTCACCATATCCATAAATCTCCTCTTTGGCCTTCCTCTTTTCCTCTTCCCTGACAACTTCATATTCAGCATTCGTCTCCCAATATACCCAGCATCTCTCCTCCACACATGTCCAAGCCATCTCAATCTTGCCTCTCTTGTCTTGTCTCCAAACCGTCCAACCTGAGCTGTCCCTCTAATATAATCGTTCCTAATCCTGTCCTTCCTCGACACTCCCAAATAAAATATTAGCATCTTCAACTCTGCCACCTCCATCACTGCCTCCTGTTTTTTCATAATCTCCACTGTCTCCAAACCATATAACATAGCTGGTCTCACAACTATCTTGTAAACCTTCCCTTTACCTCTTGCTGGTACCCTTCTGTCACAAATCACTCCTGACACTCTTCTCCACCCACTCCACCCTGCCTGCACTCTCTTCTTCACCTGTCTTCTGAACTCCCCGTTACTTTGGACAGTTGACCCCAAGTATTTAAACTGATACACCTTCGTCACCTCTACTCCTTGCATCATCACCATTCCACTGTCCACCCTCTCATTCACGTATAGGTATTCTATATTGCCCCTACTGACTTTCATTCCTCTTCTCTCCAGTGCATACCTCCCCCATTTCAGGCTCTCCTCAACCTGCACTCTGCTCTCGGTACAGATCACAATGTCATCCGCAAACATCATAGTCCACGGAAACTCCTGCCTGATCTCATCCATCAACCTCTCCATCACCAGTGCAAACAAGAAATGGGCTCAGAGCCGATCCTTGGTGTAATTGCACTTCCACCTTGAACCCATCTGTTATTCCAACCGCACACCTCACCATTGTCACACTTCCCTCATACATATCCTGCACAACTCCTACATACTTCTCTGCAACTCCTGACTTCCTCATACAATAGCACACCTCCTCTGTTGGCACCCTGTCATACGCGTTCTCTAAATCCACAAAGACATAAAGATTGTGTCCTTATGTCTTTGTGACTCCTTCTGGCCGTTCTCTATACTCCTCCATCAACATTCTCAAAGCAAACATTGCATCTGTAGTGCTCTTTCTTGGCATGAAACTATACTACTACTACTACTACTACTACTACTACTACCACTTTTGGCTGCTCCCGTTAGGGGTCGCCACAGCGGATCATCCATTTCCATTTCTTCCTGTCTTCTGCGTCTTCCTCTGTCACACCCGCCACCTGCATGTCTTCCTTCACCACATCCATAAACCTCCTCTTTGGCCTTCCTCTTTTCCTCTTCCCTGGCAGCTCCATATTCAGCATCCTTCTCCCAATATACTCAGCATCTCTCCTCCACACATGTCCAAGCCATCTCAATCTTGCCTCTCTTGCTTTGTCTCCAAACCGTCCAACCTGAGCGGTCCCTCTAATATAATCGTTCCTAATCCTGTCCTTCTTCGTTACTCCCAGTGAAAATCTTAGCATCTTCAACTCTGCCACCTCCAGCTCCACCTCCTGTCTTTTCATCAGTGCCACTGTCTCCAAACCATATAACATAGCTGTTCTCACAACCATCTTGTAAACTTTCCCTTTAACTCTTGCTGGTACCCTTCTGTCACAAATCACTCCTGACACACTTCTCCACCCACTCCATCCTGCCTGCACTCTCTTTTTCACCTCTCTGCTGCACTCCCCATTACTTTGGACGGTTGACCCCAAGTATTTAAACTCATATGCCTTTGTCACCTCCACTCCTTGCATCCTGACCATTCCACTGTCCTCTCTCTCATTCACGCATAGGTATTCCGTCTTGCTCCTACTGACTTTCATTCCTCTTCCCTCCAGTGCATACCTCCACCTCTCCAGGCTCTCCTCAACCTGCACCCTACTCTTGCTACAGATCACAATGTCATCCACGAACATCATCGTCCATGGAGACTCCTGCCTGATCTTGTCCGTCAACCTGTCCATCACCATTGCAAACAAGAAAGGGCTCAGAGCCGATCCTTGATGTAATCCGACCTCTACCTTGAACCCATCTGTCATTCCAACCGCACACCTCACCATTGTCACACTTCCCTCATACGTATCCTGCACCACTCCTACATACTTCTCTGCAACTCCTGACTTCCTCATACAATACCACACTTCCTCTCTCGGCACTCTGTCATAAGCTTTCTCTAAATCTACAAAGACACAATGCAACTCTTTCTGGCCTTCTCTATACTTCTCAATCAACATTCTCAAAGCAAACATCGCATGTGTGGTGCTCTTTCGTGGCATGAAACCATACTGCTGCTCGCTGATCATCACCTCTCCTCTTAACCTAGCTTCTATTACTCTTTCCCAAATCTTCATGCTGTGGCTGATCAACTTTATATGTCTGTAGTTGCTACAGTTCTGCACACCACCCTTATTCTTGAAAATCGGTACCAGTATGCTTCTTCTCCACTCCTCCTGAAGAAAGTCAAAGGATGCCTGCATCCTCTCACTTAACAAGATTGTGTTAAACAATCTCGTTAAAAACTCCACTGCCATCTCTCCTAAACATTTCCATGCCTCTGCAGGTATGTTATCAGGACCAACTTCCTTTCCACTCTTCATCCTCTCCATAGCTGACCTCGCTTCCTCCTTGCTAATCCACCACACTTCCTGATTCACCATCCCCACATCATCCAACCTTCTCTCTCTCGCTCATTTTCTTCACCCATCAGCCCCTCAAAGTACTCCTTCTACCTGCGCAGCACAGTCTCCTCGCTTGTCAGCGCATTTCCATCTCTCCTTGAGCAACCTAACCTGCTGCACATCCTTCCCAGCTTGGTCCCTCTGTCTAGCCAATTGGTACAAGTCCTTTTCTCCTTCCTTAGTGTCTAACCTCTCATACAACTCACCATACAGCTTTTCCTTTGTTTTCGCCAACTCACTCTTCACTTTACGCTGCATCTCCTTGTACTCATTTCTACTTTCTTCATCTCTGACTATCCCACTTCTTCTTTGGCAACCTCCTCCTCTGTATACTTTGCTGTACTTCCTCATTCCACCACCAAGTCTCCTTGTCTTCCTTCCTCTGTCCTGATGACACACCAAGTACCTTCCTAGCTGTCTCCCTCACTATTTCTGCAGTGCTTGCACAGCCATTTGGCAACTCTTCACTACCACCCAGTGTCTGTTTTAACTCCTCCCTGAGCTCCACACAACATTATTCCTTCTTCAACTTCCAGCATTTGATTTTTGGCTCTGCCTTCACTCACTTCCTCTTCTTGGTCTCCAAAGTCATGTAATAAAAACATCTTCATGTAGAATAAAACAAGTGATTTGCTTAATTCCTACTCTTTTTTCTCCAGACAGCAGGTTGAGCCTTATCCAGAGAGCATACATAGTCTGTGGTAGATAGAAGATATTTCAAATCCACCATCCTGTGCCATACTGTGGTAGTTTGACGAAATTTCCTAAGATGCCAATCATATTTCTTTCCTGACAACATTGTGTTGAGTCCATATTGACAGTCGAAACCACAAGAACACGTGTATTTGTTCAATGAACTTCATCTGAAGGCCCATCTTTATTCTCTATTTTAGCACTTTTTCTTATGCAATTTATTGCATAGCCAATACAATTTGTCTATTCATTGTTGTAATTATATTTTATAATAATTTCTATAATAATTATTATTACTATTATATTTTTCTATGTAAGGCTTCAATGTAGCCTTCACATTGTTGTCTTTTGATTGTGAGGTGTGCCAAGACTCTCTCTGGTGATAATGCATCTAAAACCTTGACATGTGAAATAATTCAAAACCTTAAAACCCTCCAGAGAACTCACAATCCACTCTCATTGGAACTGTATTCATAAAATGTACAAAACAAATAACCAATTACACAATAGCACAATTCAAGTACATTTGTAATAACATTAAAGAAATAAAGGTAATGGGATTGATTGATGTGCTGTGTACGAGACAGGGAATCAAAAACTCTTCAAAGGTTAAAGTACCAAAATGAAAGTAGGGACTAGCAGGTGATATTGATAGACCCAAAAGCCACTCATCAACCACCAATGAAGTTCAACATGTTATAATGTCTAAATTAGCTTGTGGTTTTTTTTACAATTTGGCCTTCAGGACAGATCGTGCTTCCACTACCATGAAACGAAATCAATCATTTTTGGAAAACTGATTTATAGACAGTAATTCCCTAGCATTTTATAATATGCAGCATGGTGATGGAAAGTAACGTGTGAGCTGCCCCATAAGAGAAACCAGGAAGTGAATAAGGGAACTAGCCTCTACCCAGAGCCCTTGAAAGAGAGAGTTACGTCAACTCCGTATACGTCAACGGGCCACAGCAATGGCGGATCATGGGAGCCCCGGATAGTTCCAGTGCGCATAGAATATTTGTCACGTTGGAATATATCTATCATGTATATATAAATGCAAAAATCTGAAAATATTGGTTAGTAGTTACCAGAAATCGCGGCTAAGCAGTTTATTTAAATGACCCGCCAATCTTCGTTTGGAACTATTCGGCGGCTACATGAACCACGTGACCCTCTCGCGTTCTGACCCCTCATTGACGCAACTCTCTCTTTCTAGGGCTCTGCCTCTACCCACGCAGCATGCGTTTCCCGGCGCTGATCCTCCTGGACTCCAGGGGGCAGTGGAGCTGCGGTGCACTGGAGCCATCAGGTTGGGCTGAAAAACCTCCGTCTCTGGCGGGCTCCATCTTTTACCACGCCAGGTTTTCCAAGCGCCCAAAGGGTCTGCTCAATGTCCAGCTCCAGTCTCTGGATCTTCAATCAATCAATCAATCAATCAAGTTGCATTTTATATAGCGCTTTTCTAGCTGCAACAGCCACTCAAAGCGCATTACATTTCTGGTCAAATCTGAATTTCAGATGCCTGTTATATAATAGAACACAAGCCGTTTTCTGTACAATCGCTACCTATTTCGTATGCGCAAGGCCACCGAAATGTGGTTTAGAATGATTAACTTAATCACACGTGTATTACAAAAAAAAATTGACATGGGCCGTTTGAGACCAGTGACAGACCTTAGTCGATATGCAGATAATGGATTGTTGACAGCAGTGGAATGGTCTTCTCCATTCTTTTGCTCAATCCCACTTCTGACACCAATGTGGCGAACCGGCGTGGGAGAATGAGAGATAGAGATCTCTTATTTGTAACTCTCTTGTCCCATACACTACACAACCCCTAGATAGCGGATTAATTTCAACACTCCATCAGAACTGAACGGAACTGATGGGAAAGGAGAGGCAAGGATTCAGTTAATGGCAGCTGCTGTGTCCCATACACCGCACAACCCTAGGAGTGCGCCTTTATTCTGCCCCTCCCAAATGGTTGCCGAACAATAGCTTCCCCCAACGAGGTCATTATTATGAACATTAGTCTTAGTCACAGTTCCTCAGTCAGTCAGTTGTCTACCCAGTCCGAGTCAAACCCTCAAACAAACAACACAACGATAACCAAAACATGAACACATCACTAAAACAGTAATCTAAAAGCGAGCATTAACAGTCCCAGAATCCCTTAACCCCTGTGCTTCCCCAGCGCATAGCCGTCAGTCCAGTGACCGTCTTCCCAATCGCTACAATATATACTTGTGTATTGATCTAGTAAACACATACTATGTTGTTATCCTATTTTTTGTAATGCAGATTGGTGATTCGTGGTTGTTACAACAACAACCAAGTTTCAAAGCGCATTGGCAATGCACATGCACACTGTAGATTCTACCACAAAGTTACTACTCAAGGCTATGGGTCACAAATCCAAAATGCACTGCTGTTTCCTTTTCCAAATGGTGGCCAACCTGGGGCTAAATTATCTCAGTTTTTGTAGTTTAACTGATAGTTTAGTTTCACCAGTACAACGAATTCTGGCACAGTTGAGGCCAAAATAGTGCAAAAACACAGCTGGATATAGTTAGAAACAATACACATGAAACATGGATGGATCCCAAATTCCATATTTGGGCATCAACATGTTGCACCTCTTTAGAGGGATAGTAATTGTTTTATACTTTTTTTGTGCTGAAAACTTTATATGGGTCTACCACTGATTGCCTCCATAAGTTCAAAGAAAAAAAAAACAAAGTGCCTCACATGGACACTTTTAGGGAGACTTTTTTTTTCATTTATCTGGGATAAAATGCAAAAAAAATACACTCAACCCCTCATTTTGCCTACATCATACGAGGGCATCAAGGATGCTAAGACCCCATTTGACATAGGTGACACACATGGCATCCAGCATGTTACACAAATAAAATATGAGGCAAGTATTAAGGCAACGGGCTGGTGTTAGAAAACTAAACTCTCTGGCAAGACTTGTGAGAACCTGGGATGAGATTTTCTCTACAACAATGTTACCTTTAATTTAGCCCACACCATCATCACTGTCCTCTACATCTACACCCCTTTATATCATTTTATACATGGATACCATCATCGCTGTGGTCTCCATCTACACCTCTTTATATCATTTTATTCATGGACACCACCATTACTGTCCTCTCCATCTACACTACTTTATATCCTTTAAACATGAACACCACCATCACTGCCCTCTAAATCTCCACCACTTTACATCGTTTTATTCATGGACATGACTAACCCAGCCACTGGGGATGCACAAGCCAATGCATTCGTATTGCCAGTCCCAAACCCGCATAACTCAGAAGGGTTGTGTCAGGAAGGGCATCCGGTGTAAAACCTTTGCCAAATCAAATATGGGGATCATAAATCAGATTTCCATAATGGATCAGTCAAGCCCAGGGTTACCAATGACTGCCACGGTAATTGTTGGCCAGCAGGGTGCCGGTGGAAAATATTCTACTGTTGGGTGAAGGAGAAGGAGAGGGGGAAGGCATGTCAACAGGCAGCAGGACAGGGGGAAGGGTAGGAGTGTGGAGGTGAGAGTCATAACTTTGAATGTTTGTACTATGACTGGTAAAGGGAGACAGAGAGAGAGAGGCTGATATGATGGAGAGAAGAAAGGTAGATATGCTTTGTGTGCAAGTGACGAGGTGGAAGGGGACTAAGGCCAGGAGCATTGGAGGTGGGCTCAAACTCTTGGCCCATGATGTGGATGGGAGGAGAAATGGGGCAAGGGTAATCCTGAAAGAAGCGTACGTCAAGTGTTTTGGAGGTGAAGGGTGTGCCGGACAGAGTGATGAGTATGGAGTAGGAAATCAAAGATGTGATGATGAATGTTGTCAATGGATATGCCCCGCAAGCTAGTTGTGAGATGGAAGAGAAATAATAATTTTGCAGTGAGTTGGATGAAGTGGTGGAGAGTGCATCCAAGCAGGAGAG
The DNA here is from genome assembly GCF_029633865.1 of Lampris incognitus. NCBI lineage: Eukaryota > Metazoa > Chordata > Actinopteri > Lampriformes > Lampridae > Lampris > Lampris incognitus. The sequence goes on from NC_079221.1 coordinate 44,341,980, forward strand.
AGTGGTGATTGGAGTGGACTTCAATGGGCATGTTGGTTAAGGGAACAGAAGTGATGAGGAAATGATGGGTAGGTATGGTGTCAAGGAGAGGAATGTGAAAGGACATGTAGCCCCTTTTACCCCATGACTATAGAGGGCAGGGCCCTAGGTTCTCTCACTATAATCCAATTTACATTCATCTTAGTCTGGGTTCCCTAATTATACCAATTCCCATAAAATTAATAACCTTTAGATGAATAACCAAACAAGACAAAGTTGCAACTCAAAATATTTAGCTATTGTAAAAAAATAAGAAAACAAAATAAACAGTGCACTTTCACTATATCAGATTCAATACAGTTCAAATACAAAATTAGAGCAGGTACTTTTTTTCAATATTCCAAATCAAACACATTTAACATTAAATAAACTAAAGCTGGCATCTATCAAAATAATAAAGATGTCCTCAAAAACCCACCTTCGTTGCAGGCCTGATTTCACGTTTCCAACCGATATTATCGTCACTCTTGCGAGCTAAACGGACAAACGTACTCACTCAGTTCAGGGGAACGGCAGTTCCAGAATGTTCCTGCAATGACAGGAAATGGCGGTGCGCGCGAATGGTGCGGGCAAGCGCGCGGGTGAAAACGAGACGAAAGGCTTGCTTCCGGTGACTTGTTCCCACGTGAGAATCCCACGTAGCAAACCCTGGTGGCTCAAACCCGCTATCTGGTCTGTCTGGTTCTGTGCGAGTCTTCTTTTAGTAGCTGCGAATGTTCACTGGACTAGCCAACAAGGCTACTACATCAGCTAGCTTAGCTAACTAACGACAGTCACCGTGAACTCGACAATGACGCAGTGCCCAGTGGCGACGCTAAGGTCTGTTGGGGCCCTAGGCAAAAATTCTCAGGAGGGGCCCCCAACCCGCGTTCATCATTACCATTATGTTATAAATAATCTGACACCAATAAAAAAATATATAAGAAATATAAACTTATTTTCCTTCGTCTTTTTTTCCTCCACCTCTTTTTTCTCTCTCTTCTTTTCTGCTCCCAAGGGATAACTCCTCTCCATTTTCCTTCGTCGACGTATCTTGGTGTGGACGCTGGGAGTAACTCACTTTCGAAGAGCAGGCAGTTGCACATGCCTGACATGGGGCCCCTACAAGGGAGGTTTCTTACTGTGATGTCATGTCATTGCAAATCGTCCATTGTTTGTTGGAGGGGGCTAAGGTCACTGCTTTGGAGTAAAGTCTATCAGCCCTCGGGGGGGGGGGGCTACTGCCGGGCCCTACTGCCTGGGGCTCCAAGCAGTTGCCTGGCTTGCCTGTTCAGAAGCATCGCCTCTGGCAGTAACATCTAACCGACGTTCACTTTACATCCACCAGTATCACACATATACACCTTCGCATAGTGTGCGATTAAACTTGTGAAACATAAGACTGACGTTTGCTACAGTTTCTAACAATCTCCTCTTCACCAGCTCTGAATTTACCGTCTCATCCTTCTCTCCCTATCGGCCTCCCTCTTCTTCCTCTCTCCAACCGCTTGCCCCTCCCTTCGCCGTGGCCCTTCCCCCTCACTCCTGATTGGCCTTACGTACAACAGGCAAATCAATCAATCAATCAAGTTGCATTTTATATAGCTCTTTTCTAGCTGCAACAGCCACTCAAAGCGCTTTAAAACATACAATTATATATACATATTTGAAATAACATTGGACATTTCAACAGATTTTAATCATGTTCAACATAGTACAACTGTAACAAAATAATAAACTATGAATCCAAAATAATAACCGGGTTACAAAACCAAAACGATAACCGGGTTACAGACAGATGGTGGTGGCTTTTGAGAAAAGGATGGAAATGGCTGTGGTGAATACATAATTCAAGAAGAGGGAGGAACACATAAGAGTGGAGTGAGGTGTACACAGGTGGACTATATCTCACGCGCGATCTGAAAAGGAGTGGTGACTGAAATGTTGTGACGGGGAGAATGTAGCTAAGCAACATCAGATGGTGGTCTGCAGGATGACTTTGGAGATCAAGAAGATGAAGAGAAGGAAGGCAGAGCCAAGGATCAAATGGTGGAAGTTGAAGAAGGAAGACTGTTGTGTGGGGTTCATTGGGGAGTTAAGACAGGCACTGGGTGGTAGTGAAGAGTTGCCAGAGGACTGGGCAACTACGGCAGAAATAGTGAGGGAGACAGCTAGGATGGCACTTGGTGTGTCATCTAGAGAAAGGAAGGAAGACAAAGAGATTTGGTGGTGGAATGAAGAAGTGCAGGAAAGCATACGGAGGAAGTGGTTGGGAAAGAAGAAGTGGTATTCTGTCCTCACAGTTGCGTCTGAGCAAGGCTGGACAGATAGCTAACAAGAAGAATCCTCAATAAGCCGTCTTCAACAGAGTGGGGCTTTACTGGTTTCAACATTGAAAAACTGAAAATACAAACAAAGGGGTACACATACAGCTTACATGAAATTGCTTTTTAGCATGAAATATAACATGTCACAATTAACAAAAACATTCGTTTCTTTAGCGTTATCCAGATATAGATACAAACAATAAAACTAGCATAAGAACTTAGCAAACATGAGAACGTATGTCAATTAGTCAGATGCTAGCTAGGGAGCTGTCAGCTTGAATGAGCTTCTGAGTTAGCTAAAATAGGTTAGCTAGTGTAAACTACTAATAAGACACGTTAGTCCCTAGCTAACGGGTCTGACCCTTTAGCCGAGCGTTAGTGATGTCGCCTTGTGGTGCAGTACACCCCGTATCGAATCCCTCACCGGGCAAGAAAATAACCGGTTACATTGTCGGCAGCGGTGGGATCCGGAAGTGTGCAGATCCTCAGAAGTCTCTTCGGAGCACGGGAATAACAAAGCGCGAGGGCGCGCTTCCGGGGAGAGTGACGACTGTAAACTACTAATAAGACCCGTTAGCTCCTAGCTAACGGGTCTGACCCTTTAGCTGAGCGGTTAGTGATGTCGCCTTGTGGTGCAGTATACCCCGTATCGAATCCCGCACAGGGCAAGAAAATAACCGGTTACACTAGCAACATCAAGACAACAAGAAACGTCTTCTAGTGGTATGTAGCTTAACTAAAATCACGTTTCGGATCTAAAATGTAAGTGCTGATACTCACAGACATATTTACTCCAAGGTTCAAACGAAGAAAAACAGACCGCATTTCACACACACAATGCTTGCTGCTTCATAACGAGCCAAACGGAAGATACACAAAACGAACTCTCAGCTGGTGAAACTGACAGTACCTAAAACAACCAATAGAGGGCAGCACTGTAACACCTAACGTCATAACAAAGCATGGGCGGTTCTGTCGTCTTCAGTTCTCGTGCAGTTATAGAGAGCAGGAAGGAATCTTGTTCTACGTTGAGTTTGTTGTGTGCATCTCTCACCTGGAAGAGAATCCAGTTAATATGCAAAAGAGCGTGTATTCAGTACAGTAACACTTAGCTGGGGTCAGACCAAGCGGGACAGTCAAAGATATTGTAACGTGCATGGATAAGAAGACACGCTGGCCGCTGGCTGGCGGGTCTGACCCTTTAGTCGAGCGGTTAGCGATGTCTTCTGCGGTGCGGGCGATACGGGTTCGCTTCCCGGCCGCGGCAGTTCCTGTGGTTGCGTTGTCCCCCGAATTCGCTACAATATGAAGAAAGTAGACAGCAGTACAAGGAGATAAGGCATAAAGCGAAGGGAGAGGAGGTGAAGGAAAATGCGTACGGCGAGCTGTATGAGAGGTTAGACACTCAGGAAAGAGAAAGGGACGGTTGTTGGACGTTTTTTGTTGGACGGATCGGCGACAAAGCAAGAGAGGCGATATGAAGAGGGTTTTGGGAGAAGGATGCTAAAGACGGATGCTGCCAGGCAAGAGGAAAAGAGGAAAGCCAAAGAGGAGGTTTATGGATGTGATGAGGGAGGACAATGCATGTGGGTGGCATGACAGAGGAAGATGCAGAGGACAGGAAGAGATGGAAACGGATGATCCACTGCGGCGATCCCTTACGGGGGCAGCCGAAGGAAGAAGAAGACTCATGGACACGTCTATCTTTGCCCTCCACATCTACACCCATTTATGTCCTTTATACATGGACACCACCATCACTGTCCTCTACATCTACACCCCTTTATATCCTTTATACATGGACACCACCATCACTGTCCTCTACATCTACACCCCTTTATGCTCTTTATACAAGGACACCACCATCACTGTCCTCTACATCTACACCCCTTTATATCCTTTATACATGGACACCACCATCACTGTCCTCTACATCTACACCCCTTTATGCTCTTTATACAAGGACACCACCATCACTGTCCTCTACATCTACACCCCTTTATATCCTTTATACGAGGACACCACCATCACCGTCCTCTACATCTACACCCCTTTATATCCTTTATACATGGACACCATCACTGTCCTCTACATCTACACCCCTTTATGCTCTTTATACAAGGACACCACCATCACTGTCCTCTACATCTACACCCCTTTATATCCTTTATACATGGACACCGTCACTGTCCTCTACATGTACACCCCCTTATGCTCTTTATACAAGGACACCACCATCACTGTCCTCTTCATCTACACCCCTTTATATCCTTTATACATGGACACCACCATCACTGTCCTCTACATCTACACCCCTTTATGCTCTTTATACAAGGACACCACCATCACTGTCCTCTACATCTACACCCCTTTATATCTTTTATACAAGGACACCACCATCACTGTCCTCTACATCTACACCCCTTTATATCCTTTATACGAGGACACCACCATCACTGTCCTCTACATCTACACCCCTTTATATCCTTTACACATGGACACCACCACTGTCCTCTACATCTGCACTCCTTTTTTATGCTCTTGGTCAGTGTGAGCAGTCAGAAGCAGGCTGAAAATGAATGCTTACTTACCCTTATAGATGAATGTAGGGAAAATTTGAAGAAACCAGGAATGCATGCCCATGGGTGTGTATATAGTTGAAGAAAGGACTCTGTAAGTTCTGCATATGGTGACGGTCACACTATAGTGGTGCAGCCAGCTGGAAATATGGGCTGTAAAAAATATATATACGTAAATGGCTCCTATGTCCAGCCTCTGTCTCAAAGGCGTCAGACAGCCTTGTAAATTGGCACTGCCAGACTCTATGCCATTATGCAAGTGAATTAAACTAATGCATCTGTCTCCTCCTTGCTGCTGAATGATATTTATTAGTCTGATCTACAGCCATATCTTTTATATTGTGTCACACCTCCATCTTTGATAGTGCTGGCTTCCTCTAATTCTACCACCAAGGTGAATTATTAAGGTTACTGGTTGAATTGTGTCTGTATAGCGATTAAAAAACTGGATCCATGTCAAATCAACTGATGTGCATATTATATCAGAGTGTGTTGATGTAGTCTAGCCCTATCAGGACATATACCAGGGCCATGGCAGAACAGTCCTCCCCATAATCATAGAGAATGAAATTCACATCCTATCACTTGTCACGATATCATTTTCATCACTAAATATATTTATGTTACCTCTGCACTGCCATTGACCTACAACAATGCCGGCTCACAACGTGAAATTGGCTGTGAGATTGGTGAAGAGCGGGACGTCTCCTTTGTCGCAGAGCTGCCCGTAGTCCCACTCGGTGCTGTTTTGGGATCACATAAACTTAAAAGAATATATCATTATGTAGTTGCACAGCACAAAAACACTTACACAAGCAGTCTCTACCCACAAACTTCCTGCAGCGTGCAACAGTTTGCCCCTGTTTAAACCCCATTTCGTTAAGGTGAGATTAAAGCTAGATTTATGGTAGGGGGGAGTCCGGGTAATGTAGCAGTCTATTCCGTTGCCTACCAACACGGGCGTCGCCGGTTCGAATCCCTGTGTTATCTCCGGCTTGGTCGGGTGTCCCTACACACACAATTGGCCCGTGTCTGCGGGTGGGAAGCCGGATGTGGGTATGTGTCCTGGTCGCTGCACTAGCGCCTCCTCTGGTCGGTCGGAGCGCCTGTTCGGAGGGGAGGGGTGAATAGCGTGATCCTCTCACGCGCTACGTAATCCTGGCGAAACTCCTCACTATCAGGCGAAAAGAAGCGGCTGGTGACTCCACGTGTATCGGAGGAAACACGTGGTAGTCTACGGCCCTTGGAAGTGTGGGGTAATTGGCCGGGAACGGGGGGGCGGGGCTAGATTTATGGTTAAATGTTGGTGTGTTTGCATGCATCTGCGATGCACTGACACTGATGTGCACACACAGTGTTTGTTTGCAAACTTGAGTTTAACCTTTGTTAAGCTACCTGTCCTAGGGGGCAGTGTCGAGTTTACAAAGCCAAATTACGCAGGCGCGAAGACACCGGGGAAACAGCAACCAGGGAAGTAAACATAAGAGCACAAAGTGTGAAAACCCTCATTATGTATGCACTTCTTGTTGTCGCGCTGTGTCGTGTTGTCTCACCCTGTCTTGTGTTTGTGTGCATATCGTCATCGCGCTGTGTCCTCACTTGTGTTTGGTTTCGTGTGATGTCATGCTAGCAGATAACCTTCCCTGGTCGTCCAATCAGTGCAGGTTATGCGCACAGCCCAGCAGACATGGTTACCTAGCAACCTCATCTCTGCTGTGACTATGTGTACCTATGCATAGGCATGCACATCACACACGCACACACACGCACACAAAACAGGCAGGATTTAAAACAGGCAGTTTTGACACGACTTGTTTACGGAGGGCGGGGGGGGGGGGAATCACAATTAATTGTTGCGGTGATGCTGCTGTCTTCTATTGATACACGCCATCTATTATATCCCCTCCAAACTGTCCGCATGTTGTCCTCCTTTTGACAAATGGACAGATATGAGGGCTCGGCTTGGCAATGAGATCGATGGCAAACATTAACGTATTCAGGTCGGTGTCCTTCCACTGCATTACAATCGTCCTGCATTCATCTTTTTTGTTCTGGGACGAATTTCAATTAACCTTTTTTTTTATGTGCTACCATAGCCCCGGGTTTCCCATGCGTGAACAAAATGCACATGGAGTGTGGAAATTCTGCAAGGGATATATGTATATCCGCTTTGGGGTTAGACTTTTCTAACCAGGCGGTAAAAGTGCCAACCCCATATTCTCCAAAACCTTTCCTGCATATTTGCAATTTGTGCGAGTGCATGTATGGGTGTGAATGCATAGCTCAATTTGAGACTGTTCTCCACCAAAAAAAACGACCCCATACGTCGTTTGTATAAGCAGCTTATTACGACCCATAGTCACGTTTTAAGCTACTTCCTCGCGCTCCTCCACAATTATAATACTGTAGCGAATTAGGGGGGCAGCCCGGGAACCCGTATTTCCCACTCCGCAAACGGCAACGTTAACCCGTTAGTCGACTGGTTAACGTTGTCGCTTGCGGAGTGGGAGACACGGGTTCGCGCCCCGACCGTGGCGGTTCCCGGACTGCCCCCAAATTCGCTACAATACGTTACTCTCCCTGTAACAATAAGCGATCTACTTCCACGAGCTATCGCGAGAGCGAACATGAATAAAAGCAAAGTTTAACGTCACACGGCGGTTATAACGTCCACGCTAGCTGACTTGCTAACGTTAAGTTAGCTCTTATAACGTTATTAATAGGTAAACATACTGCCAATAGCAATCTTAGTTACTATACTAGACGGCGAAACAAAACAAAAAAACGCACTGACCACATATCCTATTGTTCCCACATTGCTTTAAAAACCCACAATGCACCGAGGCGAAAAGTATCTGTGGCACATCTCCTGCCGCCGGTAGGGGCGCTAATTTAGGAAACGCTCCCGTGGGTCGTATTAGAGGCCAAACGACCTATGTGGTCGTATGGGTTGGAAGACTTGCTCAACTGACAAAACAAGACAGCATACATATATACACAGTCACTCATGCTATAAACATGACCATTTGCATGCAACATTCTGTAAGATACCTCCTAAACTACATCATTAGATTATCACTCTGATCTCTTCCAAAGAAAGAGCCGGTACGGGGTTTCTTTGACAAAGCAGCACGTAGACCTACCATCCTTGGGAAATATTGACATTTTGTCAGCTTAAAAAAAACAAACAAACAAACTATAAAGAAACCTTGAATTAGATTTGACCTGAATAATTCTCTCGAAATATCTCTCAACAATCCACGTATCAATGCGTCTAATACAATGCAAAAGATATAACAGAAATCTCTATCTTGTGCTGGCCTTTTTGTCACGTTTTCATTTTAATTGGTTATAGAGAAGACCACTAGTCTTGTCTCAACTTTATTGAGTGTGCAGTGAAGCTGAGCGTCCACTGCAGAAAAACACCCTCTCAAGGCTAATGAAGTCAATCACACATTTACCACATCTAACGAGCTCATTAAAGACAAAGAACTCTTTTCCAGCCGAAATGACATCACAGCGTGATGACATTAGAAGCACACCAATCCTATTTATCTTTATTCGAAATGAAATAGCATCAAACAGCTGTTGTAAATAAACTGCTCGGGGTGTCCGAGTAATGTGGCGGTCTATTCCGTTGCCAACCAACACGGTGATCGCCGGTTCGAATCTCTGTGTCTGCAGGTGGGAAGCCGGATGTGGGTATGTGTCCTGGTCGCTGCACTAGCGCATCCTCTGGTCGGTCGGGGCGCCTGTTCGGGGAGGTGGGTGGGCGGAGGGGGGGGTATAGTGTGATCCTCCCACCTGCTACATCCACCTGGCGAAACTCCTCACTGTCAGGTGAAAAGGAAGCAGGTGGCGACTCCACATGTACCGGAGGAGACATGTGGTAGTCTGCAGCCCTCCCCGGATCGGCAGAGGAGGTGGAGAAGCCAGCGGGACGGCTCGGAAGAGTGGGGTAATTGGCCAAATACAACTGGGGAGAAAAAGGCCCAGATAGCATCCAGATGTGGGCCACTTCAGGCAGTGATGCGGCACTGATGGCCTTCTTCTGGTCCTGACAAAATAGACGTGAGCCCAAAGTGGCCCACATATATAATAGCAAACATGGCCCAAATATGCCAGATCAAACGTGGGCCTTTTTTGGCAAAGATGCGGTGCTCTCGGCAACATGTCATCTGGATGTGACCCTGAAGAGGCCCGTGTGGTAAATGGTGAATGTGGCCCAAATATCACACAACAAATTATGGGCCACCTTTGGCAAATATGTGACAAGCGGCATTGCCACGGCTTGGTTCTGGCCCAGATCTGGCAAACGGGAGCGGACCGCCCAAGTTCCATCACTCCACGTGGAATGTGGGCCGGATTAAACAAAGATGAAAGTCGGGTGTGGGACGGGTCTGGGCTACAGCAATTTTGCTATCTGGGGGGGGGGGGATAAATAAATAAATAAACTTCCTGACAAAAAAACTATTCAAATAAACAATTTGCCAAACAAGTCACCCTCTCTACATCTGTCACGGGGCAGGATGTGGGTGGATGTGCAACACCTCATACATCATAGCCAGTGTCGACTGACAAGCTGGCAGTCACTCGTCTCGAGTCATTTAGAAAGTGCCCCGTCATGCGTTTCTGAAGGACAGCGGCAGCACGGTGCCCTGCTCCCGCCGCATAAATAACGTGCCGGCACAGTAACAAGCGTCACCTCCACGGCGGAAGGTTAACACCGCCCATCAGTGTCGGAGGGAAGTGCCTCTCGGTGACTGATCAGGTTTATATCAACCCCTGTGGTGTAATGAGGTGTTGTGCGAAAGGGGAAGACACGGCGGTCCCCGTGGAGAGATCACAACAATGCTGTGCACCCACCGCCTGGGAAGGCCTGCTCCGGGAAACACTGACAGCTATCGGGCGGGGTCATCTGCACGCCGGCCCGGCCGCTGCGAGGTAGCGGGCGGGGCAGCAAGATACCCGAGCGCTCCTGCGTGCTTGATTGACACCGGCCCGGCAGGTTTGTTAACCGTCATATAAGCGCGCGCGATTACGATCAGTCATCACCGCCGCCTCCCGCCGCGGTGATGGCAGACATATGGAAATTAGGGACATCATAATCCCCCATCAGGTTGTGTCAGCAAATTGTGTGCACGGGGGCTCCGTGACCCTTCCGTAATTGCCTCTCGCAATCTACTAAATCTTGTGCGGCACACCAGCAAATCCGCGGGTCCCTGTTGTTTTTGAGCGGCGACCTTGGCTTTCACAGGCCCGCTCCACACTGCCACGAGACATGCGGTGGGGGGAGGGGGCGGATTTAAGATTCTGGGCACATCTCCCTGGGTATTTCTGAAAGCTGGTGGAGGGGGGGGGGGGAGACGACACACGAGATCAGACCACACAGGGGCGGAAGCGAAATAAAGCTCTGTCCGAGGAGCACGTTTCCGGTATATCCTGCGAGACTGCCAGGCTGTCGGATGACAGGAGTCAGAGGGAGGAGGTGAAGCCAGACTCCTCAAAAGCAGAGTAATTACCCAAAATGACTGATAAGGCTCAAATCCTAAAAATTTTTTTTCCAGAGGCGACACATAATGGTTTATTAACTCGCCGTTAATTGGCTGTAATTAGCATGGGGGCTTAGATCTTTTATGTAAGAAACCGCAGCACTTTATTCCAGCGCTGCTCTTTAATAGCAGGCAGAAGACCGTAGAAGACACCATTTCTCTGTTTTGGGATATGCGTTGTTGCTGATAGGGTGGATAAAAGGGAGCTTTGCCGTTCCTTCATCGCGCCATTTGTTGCAAGATTTGAAAATTATAAACCATTTATTGTGTCAAGACCTCAGTTTAATATAACTACTGCTGCTACAACTAACGGTAACAGTAATAAACTGCATATCACTCTTTTGAGGCTGCGCAGTGAAATTAATAATAATGCTCAAAGTTATGGCATTGTGAAATCAATGCACAGCTCATTCTCATTTTCACTTCCACGCTTTACGGCACAGTGTCACCGTGTGTATTTATTGTGCACTGCTTACAAAAGTAATTGCGTAGGAAGGGTCTCTTCTTGATTCAGTTGCCTCGATAGAGTATTAAAAAACTTACATTAAGTCAGTATATTAGGCCAACAATAATCAATCTGGACTCCAGCAAGATAATCAAATTGTTCATTTCCTATATATATATATATATATATATATATATATATACGTATATATATACACACACACACATAGTATATATATATATGTGTGTGTGTATATATATATATACACATATATACACATACATATATATTATATATATGTGTGTGTGTGTGTTAATTTGGATATATGTGTTCTTGTAGTTTCTGGATTTGTGTTTTCGTCCTTGTGTTGCACTGCTGTGGGCTGGGGGAAATGATGTTTTGTGTCATTTCATGTGCGCAAGTGCATGAAATGAAATGACAAAGTGTTTCCGATTCTGATTCTGACTCTATATCTTATACACAATCTTGTACGCAAGAGGAATAAAAACACTAAGGAAAAAAAAATGCTGTGATGGCCTGGCGGCCTGCCCAGGGTGTCTCCCCGCCTGCCACCCAGTGACTGCTGGGAGAGGCTCCAGCATCCCCGCGACCCTGAGAGCAGGGTAAGCGGTTCGGATAATGGATGGATGGCTAGATCTTATACACAGTTTGTGAACCACAAGGATGTCTTTCTTTCTCTGGGCCTCACATTTGCTCTAGCACTTTCCCTAGCTCTAAACCAACACACACACACACGCACTACGTAGGTACGTCTGCTACACTACCCTATGGTGCTACTCTCACCTCCATTGAGGTTTTTTTTTTTAATTAAACTCTGGGTTGTCTTGCTAACTGTTTGTTTTAGTTGGAAAAACAAAGTGTTTGGAAAAAGAGGGGTGTTGCTAAATGGAGAAAAAAGCTATCTTGAGGATGTCATCATATGACATCCAACCCGAAATGTCACCCTCATTTACATTCAATGATAATAATACACTTAAACATTTACAGCTAATTATCAAATCCATAAATTCCAACGCCTGTTTTTTGTGGCGAATGTTCCACCAATCCATGTAAAACTTGCATATTTACATCAGTCATTTAATGAAATTTAATTTTAATCTGGGCAATCTAATTTCGCCCCACTTTGTAAAGGCTTCTGGCATAATAGTAGGTCAGGGGGTTTAAATCAGACAAATGGGATCTAGTGGAACTGTACCTAAACCAATCACAGTGCCACCCATGGAGTTATTACTTGTGTGCTTACCTTTCTGGACAATGTTGGAAAACTTATTCAAAGCCTCTGACATCTTGTTTTCTTCAAACCTTCCCAAACGGCCTCCACTGTGAAACTAGCCTCAACTACCCTTGGCAAACCAAAGCTAAGTTGACAATACGATTTGCCGGAATTCATGTGATAGAGTTTGATTTGCCAATTAAGATGTCCACTAGCTTTGCAGCTACCATAATCACCCTCTACCTGCTGCAGTTTAATTTCAACACACGTTTCTATTAAGAACAACGAGGAAAGAAGAATAACAACCTTCATCTAGACGGAGCATGATCAGTCCTTACAACTCCCAGCAGATGAGACCCTTCCTTGAGATCTCAGCTTAGGGCTCCAGTTTAACAAGGCTCCTTTGTAACAAAACCAAATACGGGACCAGTCCATCAGATGACTTGTATCTCAACCTCAGTTTTATGTAGATATTGGCATTAAACACAAAATTAACAACATCCTCAAATATGTCCTGGGTATGTCTTCGGTGCTGCTCCTATTCAGGCAGACCTGGTATACCTGAGAGGCAAGCCTGACACACCATCCATCAATCCATTAAATATGATTGATTAATCCAATTCTGGGTCATGGGGCCGTCAGCTGACTCCTTTAAATTCAGTGGAGCAGTTGTTATTCTCCATAGAGCTCAACTTCTATTTTGAGCTCAACAATAGGGATGTAACGATACATTGATCTCACAATTTGATACGATTCATGATATTATTTTCTCATGATTGTTTTTTAACAAAAAGAGATTGAAAAGAAATTATGACTGAAAAAGATTCCTTTATTGTGCTGACAAAAATCCACAAAATATATTTTCTCTTTAATTTGATAATTAAAGAATCGTTTCTTTATTTCTGAAGTAGGGAATCATCATCATTGGCAGTCACTCAAAGCGAGTATGACTGTCCTCTCAGTTGGGTTGTCTACTTGTGGGTCTTCAGATGGCTGTAGAGGCCGATCTGCAATCCTCATATTTTGGTGCAGTGTGTGGACATGGTAAAGTGGTGGTGGTTGGTGGTTGAGCCTTTCTCTCTCTCTCCTTGCAGTGCTGTTGCTTTTCCTCTGGCACAGTGGAGTTCCATTTCATGAAATTCAGCTCCTACTGGCACGATTTCTTCCAGGAGCGTCTATCCAGTGCAATGTGTTCCCAGTTGCTCAATGTGATGTTGAATTTCTTCAGACTGGTCTGATATTGTCCTTGAAACATTTCTTTTGCCTGCTTGGAGCTTGCTGACCTTCCTTGAGTGGGGAGTACAGGATCTGTTTGGCGAGATGTGTGTTGGACATGTGAATGACATGGCCTGTCGATCGGAGTTGGTGCTGCATTATTGTGGTGGTGATACTGGTCATGTTGGCTTCTTCCAGAATGCTGATGTTGATGCGTCTGTCCTTCCAGCTGATCCTCAAGATCTTTCGTAAGGCTCTTTGGTGGTATTGTTCCAGGGCTCTGAAGTGCCAGCTGTAGGTGGTTCATGACTCCGCTCCATACAGCAGGGTGGGGAGAACAACAGTTTTGTAGAGCAGGAGTTTTGTTTGGGCCTTTAGGTATCAGTCTTCAAAGACTCTTTACCCGAGTCTGGTGTAAGTGCCACTGGCACAACTCAGGCAATGGTTGACCTCAGAGTTGATGTCAGCTTTTGAGGAAAGGAGGCTACCAAGGTAGGGGAAGTGATCAATGTTTTCAAGAGTTTTGATGTCCACTTTTATGGGTGGAGGTTGATATTGGACATGGGTCTTCTTGATGTTTAAAGCTAGACCTAGGTCTCTATATGCCTTGGCAAAGGCATTCAGAATGTCCTGGAGGTCTTCGGCGGAGTGAGCTGCGATGGCATTGGCATCTGCATACTGAAGCTCCATGATGGTGGTGTTGCAGACTTTGCTCTTGGCCTTGAACCTATTAAGGTTGAAGAGCCTGCCGTCAGTTCTGTATAGGATTGGGATTCCCCGGGGCAGTTCTTTGCCAGTGAAGTGGAGTATGGCAGCAATAAAGATAGCAAACAGGGTGGGTGTGATGATGCATCCCTGTTTGACCCCTGCTTCCACAGTGAAGGGCTTTGACTCAGAGCTGCTGTTGCTAAGCACTGTGACTGACATGTAGCAGCCTCAATATTAAGATGTATTTGACAGGGCAGCCATATCTTGATAGTATGCTCCACAGAGCCTGGCTGTCGACTGAGTCAAAGGCCTTTGTCAGGTCTACGAAAGCCATGTACAAAGGCTGCCTTTGTTCACGGCATCTTTCCTGGAGTTGGCATGCTGTAAATATCATGACTGCTGTACCTCTGGATGGGCGGGAGCCACACTGAGACTCTGGGAATACTTCCTCAGCCAGTGGTAGCAGTTGGTTTGCGAGGACGCGAGCGAGACCTTTGTCTGTTGTTGACAGGAGTGAGATGCCCTTGTAGTTTTCACATTCCGCCTTGTCCCCTTTCTTGAATATGGCCACTATAAGATCATCCCTGAGCTCTGAGGGAAGTTCCTCTTTTTCCCAGACCTTGAGGAGGAGGGTGTGGATGTAGAACAGGAGCTCTGGTCCATCTTCATTTAAGATCTCAGCTGGGACTGCATCTGGACTAGCAGCGTTGCTTTTCTTAAGGCTCCTGATGGCATCTTGAACCTCTGTCACAGTGGGAGGTTCCTCTGGTGGGACTCTGAGGAATGTGGCTGGCAATGTCTGGTTCAGCTGTGCTGTTGTGGTTGAGGAGTTCGTGGAAGTGCTTCTTCCATTGGGAGTTAATGGACTCGTCCTTCAGCACCTCCTGCTCGTCCTTTGAGCGCAGTGGGTTTAAGCCACGGTTGCTTGGACCATAGACGGTCTGAAGTGCTGAAAAAGCCTCTGGTGTCACCCGAGTCTGCCAGTCGCTGGATTTCCAGAGCCTTTTCTGCCACCAAGAGTTGTTTTTTTTTTGGAATAACATAATCATACGTTATGTACTTTTACAAAGTGATCCATCTTTTCTGCTTTTTACAGGGTAATTACAGAACACAAAAACAGAGCATGGGATGTTTTTTTTCCATTTGAGATAAAAGAAAAAAGAAATAAAAAGTACAAAAAACATACTTACATAAACACATTTAAACAAAAGCAGGACGTTTTGGGGAAATATACAATTTCCACTTCTCCCCAATTTCCTCAAATTTAGTTTCCTCAAGCTTCATGGAGGAGGTGATTCTTTCCATTACAAAAATTTCACAAATTACATCAACCAGTACATGAGTCCTCAGGCCTTCTGATTCATGCAGTGCGTTCAACAGACCAATGTTAGAGAGCTCATATGCTAGATCAATGTTACACTGGCAGACTGGACATTCATTCCTAGCTTATACAAGAACTGTGTAGCAATACTCAGCAATCACACAAGAATGGTGGTCAAGTTAAAAGGCCAGTTGGCAGCGGGGATAAATGATGTATGTTGTTATGGACAGAGTTATCAGGATGATGTGACAATTGAATTTGACAGTTAAAAGTCTGACAATGACGGGCCGCTTGAATCGGAAGTTTGACGTCCTGTTTTTTTTTTCTTCTGATTTTTCCCTTTTTCTCCCAATTTAGTGGCCAATCGATCCCTATATTACTTCAATCTCCCACTCTCGTACTGCATGCGTTCGCCAACTGCATCTCTCCGGCCGGCAGTCTCGAAGGAGACGCCTCTCGTAACAAGGCGGATCCAGGCCGAACCACTGCTGTTTCCCACACACACAGAGACGCATTCATGTGACGAACACAAGCTGACTCTGCCCCCCTCCCGAAGACAGCGCTGCCAATTATTGCTGCTTCATCGGGTCCGGCCATAGTCAGATGTGACGACACTGGGGCGCGAACCCCAGTCCCCAGTGGGCAACTGCATCGACACAAAGCCGATGCTTAGACCGCTACACCACCGCGTCCTGTTTAACGCAAGTTTGGTTATACACTTTTTTGACTCCAGCTTTTGTGTTTTAAAGTATTGCTGTCTGAAGCAATACAATGAGTCAAGTTAGGACATTCAGTACATACACTTCAACACATACCATCTGACTTCAGTCATACTGAACTTGAAAATGATTCATTCAAATGATCTGTTTGGCTTTGTTCCATTGTATATTTACACCTTCCTCACACAGCTTCCTCCACATAAATGTCACGAAATCTAATGATATGCATTGCCATGTTGTTGAATGAGTGCAGTTACCACAACAAGGTAGTTTCAGTTCTATTTAATTATCTAGATATTGTGCATGGATTTATTTTTTTTTATGTGTGGATATCATACAATGACGCATAGAACCATGATAAATGTCTTGATATATATGTGACTGTGTGCATTCATTTCAATAAAGGTTTTAATGCTTGAAAGATCATTAAAGTTGTCTAAGCAACTTTAATAATAATGATAATAATAATAATAATAATGATGATAATAATAATAATGTCCGTAGAAGTTCAACCCCTCCTCCACGTGGCATGAACCGGGCAATGCAAGTATGGCAAGCCAGCAATACAAGAGGCAAAAGGGGCTCTGACAAAAACATAAGCCAGCTCCTCATCAGGAAAAGAGTGTTGAAAAGGGCGCTATGGCTGCAAAGACCAGCTTTTAATAAACAAGGCCATCATTAAGGAAGTAAAAACGAGCAAGAAAAATCTGACAACAGTCTGGATAGACTATAAGAAGGCGTTCGACTCTGTACCCCATGACTGGATACTAAAATGTTTTGACATCTACAAAATATCACCAATCCTTATCCAGTTCCTAACAGCAAATATGGACCAGTGGAAAACAACCCTTGTTCTAAAATACACAGACGGGACGCGACATTCAAGGCAGATCAACATCAACAGCGGCGTATTTCAAGGCGACTCTCTTTCTCCTCTCCTCTTTTGCATAGCTCTTACTCCACGAACCTCCCTCCTGAACAACACCAGCTATGGTTATACTGCAGGTTCATGCACTATTAACCATCTAGTGTACATGGATGACCTGAAAACCTTTACCAAGAATGACTAAAAACAAACTGGCCATTTGACCATCGTAAAAGGCTTCAGTGACGACATCAAAATGGAGCTCGGAATAGACAAATGTGCCAAAGCTACGTTCAAGAAAGGAAAACTTACCACCACCGGAAACATCCACACTGACCTAGACACCACCATCCAAGACCTAGAACAAGAAGGCACATACAAATACCTGGGAGTGAATGAAGGGGACGGGATACAACATGCCAAAATGAAAGAAAAGATTAGAAAGCAGTACTACCGAAGAATACGAATGGTAACAAAATCCAAACTCAATGCATCCAACCGAATGGAAGCCATCAACACCCTGGCTACACCAGTCGTAACTTACAGCTTCAACATCGTCGACTGGAAACTAGAAGAGATCAGGAAACTGGATAGAAAAACAAGAAAAATACTCACCTTAGAGAGGATGCACCACCCAAAATCAGATGTGGATAGATGGTACCTCCCCAGAAACGAGGGTGGCAGGGGTCTAATCCAACTGGAAACTGCCTACAAAACAACAACAATAGGCCCAGATACTTACCTTAACACCAAAAATGACCCCCTTCTCATGATTGCTAGAGAGCAGGAAAAACAAAACAAAAAGTACTCCGTAGCTAACCAAGCCACAATGTTCAGAAGAGAGCTCCACCTCCCTGAAACACCACAACCTGAAAATGAAGCTCCAACCATCCACGCCCGAAAAGTCACACAAAAAGCAAAGTGTCACGCCCAAGAACAAATGAAACAAAAATGGGAAGGGAAACAAATGCACAGGCAATACCCAAAAAGAGTAGGTGAGAAAGATGTAGACCAACATATGACCAACCAATGGCTCGCTCATCGCTGCCCAAGACCAGGCCATCAAGACCAGTTACTACCGGAGCAAAACCCTCAAAGTTGGCACAGACCCAGCGTGCAGGATATGTGGTCAATTCCAGAAAACCATTGACCATATGGTGGCAGGGTGTCCTGAGCTGGCCAAAACTGAATACCTACAAAGACACAACAAGACCGCCACATACCTGCACTGGAACATGCCAATACAGACAGATCATGAGATAAAGGCCAACAGACCAGACATCATCATCAAGAACAGAAAAGAAAACAGCTGCCTCCTCATCGACACGTCCATCCCGACTGAAAAGAACACCTCAGTAAAAGTAACTAAAAAACTGTCCAAATATAAAGACCTTGAAATAGAGACCGAACGAATGTGGGGAATGAAAACCACAACAAGACCAGTAGTGATAGGAGCCCTGGGACCTGTAAAAAAAGGGATGGAGAAATACACCTAACGGGTCCCGGGTAACATCAGAATACAAGAACTACAGAAGATGGCACTACCTGGAACACCTCATATCCTCAGAAAGGCACTATCCATCACATAGACTTCTACCTCTTTCTAACCCGAGGCCCAAGGAATGTGCCCACCCGCTTATTATGTTGTGTTATGGCATCAAGTTAAAGGAAATTTGTATAACAATATCAATAATAATATGCAAGAGTGCAGTGTCCAGGAGTAAATCTCTGTAGCTGGTTCACTTTTGATAAACTGGTCTCGTAGGTAAAAAAAAAAACAAAAAGCAGAACAAAAAACCTTTGTTGGCTGTACAAAGGCTTTTTGATGATGATAACTCAGACGACCGAGTAATGAATTAATGAAAGGGAATATCAGCTAAGAACCAGCTTGGCCAAATCAATAGCCTCATTAGTGGCATACAGTCTGCTAACTATGAAAAAAAAATGCTGCATAGCTATCATTAATGCATCTTCATAATAGAAAGAGGCATCAAAATAATGTATTTCCTTGCCTTTCTTTATTAGTTCGAGAGCAGAGACAGCAACATGGTGTGAGAAGGAGGTGAGAATGTGTGACTCTGCAACAAGGAATACCTACGGTGGGTACTGACCCGCCCAAAAATGAAGCCTCACAGATGACATGTCGTCAAGGTTCGAGGTGAAACGTCTTGGGTAGCACATAGTTTGCATAACCTGAGTGGTTCGTCTGCAGGTTCCTCCTGCAGTTCCTCACAGGGTTGATCGTCGCTCAGCTCTGCCAGTTACCACTGTGTCAAAAGAAGATGACACTCCATCAGCACTGAACACGGTAAGGTTTACAAGTGAAACAATGGAAATGTGCATATCCGTGACTGCAAAATCAATACCATCTAAACACGCCCAAAGAAAAACAATGTAAAACAACCAAGGTACTCAAAAGTTGAGCAGAATATACATTCATATGTTGTAAATAATATTAATTAGACTCACTGATTATGAAGTTAGGTGTGACTTAAGCTAGGTGTGAGTGTGTGTGTGTGTGTGTGTGTGTGTGTGGACCCTGTGTGATGGCTTGGCAGCCTATCCAGAGTGTCTCCCCGCCTGCCACCCAGTGACTGCTGGGATAGGCTCCATTATCCCCACGGCCCTGAGAGCAGGATACGCAGTTAGAATAATGGATGGATGGATGGATGGCAATGACAATATATGTTCATATGCTTCAAAAGTTTTTCCTGTTAATATTTTTCTTCGATTATTTTTGTCTGATTTTTCCAACACAACTGCCTGTTGTGTTTTAACAGTTTGTTTAACTTATATATATATATATATATATATATATATATATATATATACATATATATACATATATATATATATATATATATATATATACATATATATACACACACACATATATATATATACACACACACACACACACACACACACACACACACACACACAAGCACACACACACACATTTGGTGCCTTGCTGCCGTCATTCCACTGTAGGAGATTGCTCAGCGAGATGCTAACAATATTTGCGAGGGCAAAGTAATATCCTTAAGATATATGCTTTGCCCTCACAAACACTAGTCACATCTCACTGAGCCATCCCTTGCATTGGAATGACGGCAGCAAGGCATGGCATGTGTATCTTCATTACACGTGGGGGGAGGACAGTCACTCGTCTGTGACTCAATTACATGGCCGCAACAAAAGAACAGCATGAGCTCTCTGTCTGGAATGCACACAGCAATCATATTTACCGCTCGCAAACCGAATCAGGGGGCAGAAGTGGGAGCAGGTAAAAGCTGGGCATAAGAGGGACCCTTTGCTCGTCAGGACTAATTGTGTCTTTGAGTGTCATGAAGGTCTGAATGGGAAGAGAGGAACTGTGGAGGGCTTTGTCCCTGCTCATCAGCCCAGAACCTTTCTGCACCATTGGATTCTTTCGCCGGGCCAGCGGCGACAGCAGCAGCAGCGGCACTACACTGGCTGCAGTGAAGCACCGATCCTACAGCAGCGAAGTACGGTAATTGCGGGCTGCGTAATGACCGGGATCATACTCAGCCAAACAGAAAGCCTGTATGAATGTCTGTGTTGGACAGTGAGCCAAATCCAAGCCTCCGAGCAAAAGTGGTTGGTTAAAAAACAAACGAAAAAACCAACAACAACAACAAAATAACATATAATACAAGTTGTACTGATGATGTGCTGACGGTATTTTGAATCATTAACGTCACGAATATTAGAGATGAGCAGTGCTTCTGTTAAGCCATTGCCGTTTCAGTTCTTGCTTGCTTTTTTTTAGTTTTTGTTTTTGTCGGTATTTTGTACTGTTTAATTTGTATTAATCTTCCACAATAATGTGAAGAAATGGTGTGAAACTCGATAAAAACTTAAAATTAAAAAAAAATAATACAAGTGTTGATAGCTAAACATCAATATGAAAATGTACCTCGTTTCGTATTGTAGAATAGACTAACACTAACACCAAAGTGGAAACTTGGGGCATGACTTGCTGGTCCTAAATCCACCGAGTCAGCACTGAGCTAGTTTAAGAAGCACTATTTCTGCTCCTTCTGCTTTACTGCCTAATGCACGGTAGGTTTAAGAAGCCAGTATGGTCTCGCAACATGAAGGCCCCAACATTAAACGTGTCGAAAAAGACACCTCAGCTTTTAATGGGGCTCTCACACTTACGCGTCACACAAAAAAAATCAATTGTGATTTCTGTGCTCATTTTGTGAAGCCTACGCAACAAGAATTCTTCCATAAATCCCCGTCCCAAAGGCTGCTCAGCGGAATATGTAAACAGACAGACACGTGTATGAAAGAGAGTCCCTGGCACGCTGGCTGCTGAGAGGAACAGGGCAATATTTGTTTGGACGGCCCTGCTCCAACAGAAGACCGGCTCCTCTGAGGAATGATGATCCGGCATAGTGCAATTTTCTATGATCCCCGCTATTTGAATCCTGTCAATGTGAAGGTGCGCCTGATCGCAGGGGGGATGAATAAATGATCAAAGTCGTTGTAGAGAGCTACAGTATGCTGCGTTTTTCCTGTGCGGGTCAACATAAACAGTGACGGCATTAAAGCATACAAATGTGAGACATCCTTGGGGATTCTCCACCCGCTTGCATAGATACACACCAATCAGCGTTTTAACACGGCCTGAGAAGAAGCCAGGCTGAAATACACCGCTGTCCAGCTCTGAGGTGAGAATGTGTGACTCTGCACCCCTGGACAGGCCAGGGGTGTCTCCCGCCTACCGCCCAACGACTGCTGGGGTAGGGTTCAGCATCCCCGCAACCCTGAGTAAGGATAAGCAGCTTGGATAATGACTAAATTAATGAATTTCGACTTATATTATATGCACAGTCTGAGGAAGTTAGGATATCACTGTGCTCGCCATTCCTATGGTAGTAACTACACAAGACTCACAGAGGGGTTAAGATGAAGGAAGGAGAGTAGTCAGGAGTAGGAAGAATATTCAAATGTGTTAGGTGAGGGCAGGAGGAGGAGGAGGAGGAGGAGTACAGGAGACTAAGATTTTGCTGAGTGAGACAAATGGAATTAACTGCAGCTCGGCATTTCCAAAACCAAGCTAATCGGGACGGACTCGAGGAAGTTCAAGGTTTCTCTCCCGGTGGTTCCTGTTGACAGCGAGGCATTGGTGCCCCCATGTGTATGCCTGGTGCACACTTCGCATACCTTAAGTTCCACAATAATGTGAATGGTGTGAAATAATGGGACTTTTTTCCGTCGGTGATTTCAGTTAAATGTGTACTTACCCGTAAAAGGATGCTTTCCGGGTAAACCCCCGCATTGCACCCGCCGTCCCATAGCAGCGGTACCCCTTTAATTGTCACCTGTTTGTGGTTCACTACCTGAATCGGCTGTAGTTGGCACTGAAAATTGTAGTATGATCATTAATAAAATGTGACCAGCTAGCCCTTAAAAATGTGTGTTGCCTCGACTCCTCTCTCCTCGTGTTCCTGTACACGTTTACCTGTTTCTTTACACGATTGTGACACGTGCCAGGAGAGAGTTCGAGATGAATGCGGACACGATGGTAGGTGATTATACAGGTTTTATCTAACTATGTATTTCACTCGTGGGGCATCCGGGTGGCGTGGCGGTCTATCCCGTTGCACAACCAAAATGGGGATCCCGGCTCGAGTCCCCGTGTTACCTCCGGCTTGATCGGGTGTCCCTACAGACACAGTTGGCCGTGTCTGTGGGTGGGAAGCCGGATGTGGGTATGTGTCCTGGTCGCTGCACTAGCGCCTCCTCTGGTCGGTCATGGCGCCTGTGCGGGGGGGGGGGGGGGGCTGGAGGGAATAGTGTGATCCTCCCACATAATACGTCCTCCTGGCGAAACTCCTCACTCTCAAGTGAGAAGAAGCGACTGGCGACTCCACATGTATGGGAGGAGGCATGTGGTAGTCTGCAGCCCTCCCCTGATCGGCAGAGGGGGTGGAGCAGCAACCGGGACGGCTCAGAAGAGTGGGGTAGGTACAATTGGGGAGTTTTTTTTTTTCAAAAAATGTCTAAACTACTATTCTACTACTGCGTGATTACTGCCAGACTAGTTCCGCCTGCATTTAGTTTAGCAATAAAAAAGAAAGGACAGGAAGTTGCTGGCATTCAGATTTGGGACAAAGGAAACGTGCTTGATTCCAATAGCTAAATAATGCATGCAGTAATTACAACTTGATAAATAATGAATGCAACCAGTTTTCCGCTCCCTGTCTTTTTAGAGTCGTTTTTCTTGGGAAAATGTTTGTCTAAGTGCATTGCAACAATAATTCATGTCCCGTGACCTCAAACATGCACCCCTTTTCACCGAGCATTCAAGTGAATGGAGCCACTGGCTTCCAAACGACCACTGTGCTCTGAAGTGCACTGAAAGGCAGGGCAGAAGTGGACTGTTTCTCCTTGAGGGATTTGCTTCAGATGACTGGTGGGGGAGTCTTGGGGAACAGAGTTTACACCTGGGTGATCCGATCACGAGTGGACGCACCCAATGAGTCCTCGATGCGTCTTGAGATCTGATGGCTCAGGCCACATTCGGAGGCGGCCTGGGGCACATTCATCCACATCGCATTTGAAGTGTAAACGCACGTGTCCCAAGCCCCATCGAAGGACCGCCTAGTCAACTGACGTCCTGACTAGGCGGGCACCCAAGCCTCCTCTGGGTTTAGAGTTTGTTGTTTTTTTTTGTACCTGGTCTGTAATTTCTGATACACATCAGACCCACAACTGTGGCAGATCCTCCGCCATTTGTATATTCAAGTTCAACTTCAGGTTCGAGTTCATTCCTCCACCGCAGTGCAGAGCCCGACCCTCTCAGACCCACTGGGATAACTACAAAATGTGACCCCGAACCGACGTGACTGGCTCGAGCCATACGGGGTTCGGGTCGAGTATTGCAAACTCTAGCGTTCAGACATTCACATTTTTTCCCACGTAGCGAGTTTTAAGAATGAGTTGCAACTTCTGCTGTGTGTTTTGAGTGCAAAATGAAAGAAGGCAAACAATCGGAGGCCGATGCTCCTACTTCGTTCTGTTAATCCTCCTCATCGGGTTATTTGTGTATCTGCTGCAACGCGCATTTGCTGCATCGACGCCACTGTAATAATGTCAAACTATTTAACCGCAATAGACTACTTCTATAATGCAATATATCAGGTCAGGGGTCTGAAGGCTGTCTGACAGCTCTACAACATCATCATCATCAGAATAATAACATTTACACAACACCTTTAAAAAAACGTGTTGTGTTTCACCACAAGGTGGAGCGGAAGTAAGAGGAAAGAAGTGCTGTTGGGGAATGGGATGCCTTATTATCTTATTATATTTCTTAAACACCACTTCAATATTTTCCCCCCAACTGCATCCAGCCAATTACTCCGCGCCGTCCCGGTCGCTGCTCCACCCACCTCTGCCGATCCGGGGAGGGCTGCAGACTACCACATGCCTCCTCCCATACATGTGGAGTCACCAGCCGCTTCTTTTCACCTGACAGTGAGGAGTTTCACCAGGGGGGCGTAGCGCGTGGGAGGCTCACGCTCCCCACCCCGTTCCCGCTCGGCTGCTCCACACCGAAAAGGCGCCCCGACCGACCAGAGGAGGCGCTAGTGCAACGACCAGGACACATACCCACACCCGGCTTCTCTCCCGCAGACACGGCCGATTGTGTCTGTAGGGATTCCCGACCAAGCCGGAGGCGACACGGGGATTCGAACCGGAGATCCCCGTGTTGGTAGGCAACGGAATAGCCCGCCATGCTACGCCACCCGGACGCCCTGTGGAGATGCATTCTAACACCAGCTGTGAACTGACGCACTTAGAGCTGCCCGCTTGTGGTCGGATCATGTAAGACGCATGTTGATGGCAGGTATGAACAGCCTCGGAGCCCAGCTCAAAACAAACAGACCGGCCGGGTGAGCTCGACGCAGAAAGACCGTGTACCCCGAGAGACCGCGGTGCTCCTCACAGCGTGAAACCCCGTTTTACGATTCTCCCTGCTCCACATCTCTGGAAATGGCGCCCAGTTTCCCCCAACCACTGCTCCACATGACATTTACCCCACCCATCAGCGGCATCTCAGCAGGGATTTCCAGCTAGGAACCGAGAAAACCTGCTTCCATATGCAAATGTGAATTCTGCATGCTTGGTTTTTTTTTTTAATAAAAAGCACAAACTCATAAATGAATTGGATTAAAACTGCAGCAAACCTGTCAGCTCGAAAGTTAAGAGCGGCACAGCTAAACTCACCTCCCAAGGTGGCTGGAGGGAAAGCTCCACTTCCATCGGTATCCGCCATTATAAAGATTCCCCTCCCCTGACACACTTCATCCATCCGATACCCTGCAAGAAATATGAACATCAGCCCGAATAAAAGTCCACAGAAAATATTAAACTTCCTCATATCTGTAACAAAGAATTAATGCACCCTGCAAGGCAATCTCCTAACCCTGCTGTGAGGGGCTGGCCCTGCCGTACTCCCCTTCATCATGTTTGGAATGGATCCGGTTGAACCCGGCCTCCAAGGACACGGTATGACAACGAAATACAGATGTGGACCTTGTTTTGTTTTTTTTTTTTAGTTAAGATGCGCAGAAGGGATGATATAGAACAATATAGAGAAAGCAGCCGGAAGATATGACCCTAAAAAGTTCTATTACAGAGAGTGATGCTGATAGATGGCTGTCGAGTCCACGCGGATTGAATTGGCCTCTGCCTCTCAGAAGAGGAGGAGACCAGCCCGTGTGATGAATGATGGCATTTATTTGATTTGGGAGATATCACAGCGGGCACTGTCAAGAAATATATAAATGGATATAGCGCTACAATCATATTTTGCCCAAAGACCAATAGTCTTGCAGCCAGGATGGCAAAGGCATCAGGGGCAGATGGTTGGCAACAAATGGACCGTAGACAAACAAATATGTTTTTTTTTTGTTTTTTTCCCGTCGGCTGAACATAGTTTTGAAGTAATCGTGTGGATTACCGGATCTGCTAACGACTGATCAGCTGAACGCAGTTCAACAAAATGTTCCTTTTTTCACTTTATGTTTGTTTTTTTAAGCTGTATGTTCAAGCTGTTTTAGCCCACAAGGTGATATACCCTGGTGCAATACCCCAAATACAAATATTTAACCTTTTATTTGTACGATTCAGCATTTATTAAAAGAAATACAAATGGAATTGACATTTTAATGACCTGCATTAATTAGTGACAACAATGATTTAGACAATATTTTGTAATTTTGTTGTTATAAAAAGCACCGGTGTAAGATAATATTATACGCTGAATGAGTATGGTCAAATTATCATTATCATTATTTTTTGTTTTTTTTCTTTGGGGGGGGGGGATTTTCCCCCTTCTTCTCCCCAATCGTATCCATCCAATTACCACACTCTTTCGAGCCTTTCCAGTCGCTGCTCCACCCCCTCTGCCGATCCGGGGAGGGCTGCAGACTACCACATGCCTCCTCCCATACACGTGGAGTCACCAGCCGCAGTGAGGAGTTTCACCAGGGGGACGTAGCGCGTGGGAGGATCACGCTACCCCCCCCCCCCCCAGTCCCCGCAGCCCCCGAACAGGAGCCCCGACCGAGTATGGTTAAATTATAATCAATATGTCTTCAATCAATATAGCAATACCAATGCAATATAATAGTAATCAACATATTGTCTAAAATTGACAATAAAACTGGTGAGACTATTTCTGCTTTTAACCTGAAAAACAGGTGAACAAATTGATCTCACTGCAGAGAACATCTTTCTTTTAAAGAAGTAGTCATTTTATTTTATTTTATTGAGGTAATACAGCATCTCTAGGACAGTAGAGGTAGCTGACTGCCCTCGTGATAAATTCAACAAAAACAGACACATCAAACCACCGCTTCGATGGAGAAACTCCATGTTTCTTTTGTCTGGGGGAACACGCCCCCTGTGAACCCCCAGAATTGCCTTTCACATGGGGCCACTCGCGACAGCGACACCGGGTCATGTGGGCAACACACATGGCGTCCAGCGTGTTAAGACACATAACATATTGTAGCGAATTCAGGGGGGCAGCCCGGGTACCGCCACAGCCGGGACGCGAACCCGTATCTCCCACTCCGCAAGCGACAACGTTGCTGCATCGGTGTCAGAAGTGGGATGGCGAGACCGTGAGGTCATCGGGAGCGGGTGCGCCCAGAGCTGATATGCTGAAGCGCGGGGACACGCTTCCCGAAGGAGGCGGGTAGTGTAACGTGCATGGATAAGTAGACACGTCGGCCATTGGTTAACGGGTCGGACCCTTTAGTCGACTGGTTAACGTGGTTGATTGCGGAGTGGGAGAGACGGGTTCGCATCCCGGCTATGGCGACGGTTCCCGGGCTGCCCCCCGAATTCACTACAATATAAAGGGGAGCTGAACTCTCTGGCTAGACTTGTGAGACGCTGGGACGAGATGTTCTGCTACCTTCAAGTCCAACCAACAAGGTATCTCTGAGCCATCTTCCCGAGGTGTGGATATTTTCCGGAACCACACGCCTTCCACCAGAGAAGTGGGTTTTGGTTGGCAGGTATCGGGACTTCAGATTCATAGTTGTTCATCTCTTTCTTGAGGTTTGATGTTGTGGAGTATGAATGACTCTCGCAGGAGATGTGCTAGTGCTAGTGCTAGTGCTAGCGCTTGGGTCACAGCCAACGTTCTTCTCGGATTCCGCCATTTCCTGTGTTCTATGAGCCCGCCCGCTCGGCGTGGGAACTGACAAGAGCTTTTTAATTTCCGGTTTTACTACGGATGTAGGCTATGCTTATTTTCATAAAATACGTTTCACGAAACCATCATTTACTTCCATTTAAACGTGTGTGCATTAATAACAATAATATTAATAAGGGGGAAAATATATTAAAAAATATATTACAAAAAATCGAATTTCATATTTTCATATTCAAATTCGAATATTATTACCATAATTCGAATGTACATTCGAATTTCAAATGCTATCTGACAGGCCTAATGGACACCACCATCACTGTCCTCTACATCTACACTCCTTTATGCTCTTTATACATGGACAGCACCGACACTGTCCTCTACATCTACACCCCTTTATGTGCCTTATGGACACTTCCATCACTGTCCTCTACATCTACACCCCTTTATATCCTTTATACATGGACACCACCATCACTGTCCTCTACATCTACACCCTTTATATCCTTTATACATGGACACCACCATCACTGTCCTCTACATCTACACCTCTTTATATCCTTTATACATGGACAGCACCAACACTGTCTTCTACATCTACACCCCTTTATACCCTTTATACATGGACAGCATCAACACTGTCCTCTACATCTACACCCCTTTATGTGCCTTATGGACACTTCCATCACTGTCCTCTACATCTACACCCCTTTATATCCTTTATACATGGATAGCATCATCACTGTCCTCTACATCTACACCCGTTATATCCTTTATACCTGGACAGCATCATCACTGTCCTCTACATCTACACCCTTTATATCCTTTATACATGGACAGCATCATCACTGTCCTCTACATCTACACCCCTTTATGTCCCTTATGGACACCTCCATCACTGTTCTCTACATCTACACCCCTTTATAGCCTATATACCTGGACACTATCATCACTGTCCTCTACATCTACACCCCTTTATAGCCTTTACACATGGACGCCGCCATCACTGTCCTCTACATCTACACCCTTTATATCCTTTATATATGGACACCACCGTCACTGTCGTCTACATCTACACCCCTTGAACACCACCAGTAATCAATTACATCCACCTGTGGTTCCAGGTTCTAAAACCTCCCTGGTTGGAGGCTGGAATAACTGGTACAACAGGTGAATGAACTACCTGGTAGAATAGAAAATGCAGTACTGGTGGTACCTGAGGACCGGATTGAGAACCACTAATTCAAGGATCATTGTGGTCGCTTCTATTCTGGAATCCCTTGTCATGTTTTATCAATACCAACCTATTAATATGTCCCACGCATCTATGCATTTATTTATTTATTTTACAGACCAGAAAATTGTGCCATTGTCAAACACCTTTCACGGTATTGTAATTCCCGCTCCATGCATGTATTCAGGGTAGGATTTGATTTTGTCTGTCTCATTATCAGCTGTTGATGCGTGATAACACTCTATACCATGCAATACATTACAATGGCAGCTGCCTTATCCGTTAACAGATCCACGACTTAAGGGAATGTGTGGGAGTTGTAGCACGGCATATGGAGTGCTTTGGCATGCTAATAACAGCCAGTTGTTATTGTCTGCTTGATGACACCTTCTTGATACCCTGTGAATGTATTTATCAGGCCATACAAGTTTTAGAGGCATTCAGCTATGATATTTTTGGGGCACATAATTGTAATTCATGCACATCCTGCAGAGATTTGCAAAGAAAGGCCATTGGGGTTTTTCAAGGGGAAATAGCTACAATTGAAAAATGGTTAAGTCCAGGCATAACAGCATCTTTAATTATATGTTTTGTCAATAACATTACACATAGGGAGCTCGCAATGTGCATGTATTTTCATTTTTTTCTCCCTCTTTGTGCAGATGAGTTTGTTTTGTTTTTTTTCACTCCAAGTATTCCATGAAGGCAATAATTCCTGCAAAATGACCAGAGGCATGGGCCAAGAAGAGTCTGATAGAAGTCATCCGACGAGCCCTCTTAGATCGCTTCTGTTGTTGACCCTGGACATGGCTGCGTGCTCCCCCCCCCCCAACCATCTGAAACCCAATCAGAATTCCAGCAGGCTTTTACAAGCACGATACACAGACACCCTAGCAGCCTAAATGGTCTGCTCTCCACCCCGCCTCTGTGACAGCTCTGAAACATCGCCGGCTGCTCTGAAATGCAGATATTTCATTATAAACAAGATCCATATGCTTCCAAGTTCCCTCAAACAAAATCATGACGCTGCTCTTTGGGGATGCTGCTTGCAAATGAGAAACTCACATTTTATTAATAAATTAAACGTAGCTGTTACAGTCTTGTTTTGGTGCAATCCACTGATCTCACTGAATGAAAAGCTATAGATTATTTTTCCACCCCCTTTTCTCCCCAACTGTACCCAGCCAATTACCCCACTCTTCCACTGCTCCACCCCCTCTGCCAATCCGGGGAGGGCTGCAGAATACCACATGCCTCCTTCCGATACATGTGGAGTCGCCAGCCGCTTCTTTTCACCTGACAGTGAGGAGTTTCACCAGGGGGATGCAGCATGTGGGAGGATCACGTTATTCCCCCCAGCCCCCCCAAACAGGCGCCCAGACCGACCAGAGGAGGCGCTACATACTCACATCCGGCTTCCCACCTGCAGACACGGTCAACTGTGTTTGTAGGGACGCCCGACCAAGCCGGAGGTAACACGGGGATTCGAACCGGCGATGCCTGTGTTGGTAGGCAATGGAGTAGACCACCATGCTACCCGGGCGCCCGAAAAGCTATAGATTTTAATTCCATCTGAATTTATATTTTTTTTAGAGATTCCTAAACTACTCATTAGGTTTAACAAGGTAAGAAAAGAAGTATAAAGTGTGGGACTGCATCCCTTTCGGAGCAGATGTTGAATAACTGATCATGGCTCACGATGTAACACAACACAGTCACCTAACAACACAGGTTCTGTGTTAGCTGTCAGCTGTTATCAATACAGATGTTATCCAACCCAGAAAAATATAATAGTCCCCACCTATCACAAGATGACACCCTCGACAGGATGGTAACATTTATCAGAGAGGATTATTCCAACATATATCGCAATGTAAAATACAGAGGAGTGATCTATGGCTACATCTATAGCTCTGACAACGACTCCAAAGAGAATAAATTCTGAGTCTCATCACCAGCCAGTCAGACTAGCTTGGTCTAGTCAGAAAGGCACAAACTGATGAAGCCTCTTGGATGAGAGGCAAAACGTCTTCACGGATATATACCAAGTCCAGTTGCACTTGATTCAACTCCTTTGGATAACCATGACCTGGATGAATGAGAACATTCACAGACACAGAGGAGCGATATTCAGTTAGCAACGCACAATGTGTTATTTTCACAAGTGTTATTCTAGTATTTCTCAAAGAAAGTTGTTGGACATGGTCAAAAATAATGTTAGGTGAATAGAGACAGATGCCCACTATAACTGAGGTTAGCTATAACATTTCTTGGCGCTGCAAAGGATGCAAAATGGTGCAAAGGATGCAACATGGTGCTGTCAGCAGGCATTCATACTGTTAAATGTATGAGGTGGAGTCATCCCCATTTCTAGGAAAGATACAGATAACAACATCGAGAGGTCCACATCCTGCAAACAACTGCTGGAATTGGAGACTGCCTTCAAGGCACTTTGACGTTGCAAAGGATGCAAAATGGTGCAAGTCAGCACCAGCAAGTGCTCACACTGTTAAATGTTAATTGAGGTGGAGTCATCCACATTTCTAGGAAAGATACAGATAACAACATCGAGAGGTCCACATCCGGCAAACAACTGCTGGAATTGGAGACTGCCTTCAAGGCACTTTGATGGTGCAAAGGATGCAAAATGGTGCAAGTCAGCACCAGCAAGCACTCACACTGTTAAATGTCAATTGATGTGGAGTCATCCACAATTCTAGGAAAGATACAGATAACAACATCGAGAGGTCCACATCCGGCAAACAACTGCTGGAATTGGAGACTACCCTCAAGGCACTTCGATGCAGAGTGATACAGAGGGATATTGCTTTGTTAATCTGACAGGCAGAAGAGAGGCAGAGAAAGAGACAGACAGACAGACGGACAGAAATTGAGAAAGGCAGAGCAGGCAAAAGAGAGAGATAGAGAGAGAGGAAGAAAGAAAGGGAGTAAGTGATTGACAGCACCGAACCTTGTTTACCATAGCCCCACAGATGTGACTGCATGCGGCACCTCGGGCCAGCGATTCTCTCATGCCGGTCAGGTAGCACGCTCCATTTCCTAACCTGTCAGCATGGACAAGCTAAACACAGGGCTTTTTGACATCCACATTTTACATCGCTCATTCTCACTGACAACTCCAATTGAAAGGAGGCTTGACACGGTGTCATTCCCCGTGGGCCCCCGGCAACCCATGTGCTGTGCTTACAGTCGGAGAAGGAGAGGCGTGCTGTCTGCTGCTGTTTTGTTTACCCCCAGGTGAGGAGAGCAGAATGTTACGTTTGGCATCCAAGCTCTGAGCGGGAGCTGTCCCAGCCACTGATTGTTTTTCTGACTTTGCACAGCTCGAGGTCTCAAATCAAATTTCATTTTCAGAGCTTGAAGATCATATTTTCTTATGACTGCTTTGAGATTGTCTTAACTTAATCATGAGCACGTCCTCCTAAAAGACTGTATTAAGAATTGTGCTGTATAAGGCGTCCGGGTGGCGCAGCAGTCTATACCGTTGCCTACTAACACGGGGATCGCCGGTTCGAATCCCCGTGTTGCCCCCGGTTTGGTCGGGTGTCCCTACAGACACAATTGGCCGTGTCTGCGAGTGGGAAGCCGGATGTGGGTATGTGTCCTGGTCGCTGCACTAGTGCCTCCTCTGGTCGATCGGGGTGCCAGTCGGGGCGGGGTCGGGGGCGGGAATAGCGTGATCCTCCCTCTCACTACATCCCCCTGGTGAAACTCCTCACTGTCAGGTGAAAAGAAGCGGCTGGTGACTCCACATGTATCGGAGGAGGCATGTGGTAGTCTGCAGCCCTCCCCGGATCGGCAGAGGGGGTGGAGCAGCGACCGGGAGAGCTGGGTACAGTGGCGCCCCCAGGGGGTGGCCACAGCCACCCTGATACTATCCCTGCCCCCCCCCCCCCAGCCACGAGTGGCATATGCAGAATATGCTTCTGATTATGCATAATATGCTTCTATCTGATATTTTACATTAGGTGCTGTTCATGGTGTGCCACCCCAAGATTTTCAGTGGCCCCATTTGGCCACCCCTATGAAAAATCTCTGGGGGCGCCACTGGTTGGGTAATTGGACGGATACAACTGTGGAGAAAAAGGGGGGGGGGGTCGAAAAGAAAAAAGAAGTGTGCATTATTGGAAGCCCATTGTAAGATGTGTTGATTTTACCAGCTGAACAGAATTTACCTTGACCTCTTGCATTAGTGCTTCAAGGTTTGTACACACCGGCTTTCTGCTGCTGTAAATTCTTTCGCGTCTGCAGGAAACGTAAAGAAAGAAATCCAAATCACTATACTGTGATCATTTTCCCGTAGTCCAGAGGCTCCACGCTGCAGCCTGCACGGTGTCTGGTATTATTCTCCCCATATCTCTGTGTCAGGCAACTTGTAGATATTGTACTACAATCCTCTAGCAGATTCCCTACAAAGCGCTCTTTTGCTTTAAACTACGGCCGACTATGTGCTTTCACCTCTGCAGAGATTGTATATGTGTGTGTCTGCAGAGACTGTACATGTGTGTGTTTGTTTGTATGTGTGCTTGCGGGGCATTTTGAAGAGAATAACCTCTTGTATGTCTGGTTAATATTATTTTCTAATGTACAGCAATAAAGAGCGTGACCTAACATCGAAAGTGTCATGAGTGCACAAAATACCCACCCACCAATAACCCCCCCCCCACACACACACACACACACACACCATTTCTCTGCAAAGAGGCTCTGGATCAGCCAAAATACTGCAGGATGAAAGAAGATGAGAGGCTTTTTGATGAAGAAAGGTTTTCAGTAACAAGGCTTCACACCGCTCCTCTGTTCTTTTCTTCGCACCCACAAGGCTCCGTCGATTTACGCCCTAATGTGCCCTCAGAAAACAATTACCTGGGGCTGTGCTTGAGGTGTGAATGCTGGAGCGGTATAGCCGCCGTGGAGCTGGAGAGGCAGCAAAGAGGTACGAGCAAAGACCTGCCATGCTCTCTGGATGCTCACTCAAACGGTTTGATGGATCGCTTCTTTGTTTGTGTTTGGTCAAGACAAGCAGGACCAGCCCATTCTCGCCGACCGAACTTTCCAATAAAGCTTATTAGCGCTTCCCAAAATGCACTGAATTTGAATGTGCTGTCACATGCCCGTCAGCATGACGTCACACGTTTAGCGCTGTGTGGCTGCTGTTAAGAGTCACGTTCAACAGCTGCACGTTGAACATCAACGCAGCACAACCCTGTGCTGCCTGTAACTCCAGCTGAGGCCACGTCGGCCGAGTTATAACGGCACATGTCCGCCCGCTCGTGGGCATATGAAGCTTGTTCGTGCAAGAACGCTTAACTGGAAACAAGAGGCCCACGTGCCATAATAACACAACCCGCTTCTTCATAGCATTGTTATAAATACACTCCCCAAAAACACACATGGCGTATGCAAATGATTACTATTAATAACCGGTTTTTGGGATCCTGACCTTAACCACACCAAACCTGTACCTAACCTGAACCATCTCTAACCTTTTAACTAAGCCCAATCAACTGTACTGTAGCAGTACAACACTTCTGATACCCTGCTGACACACATCATAGGCATGCGACACAACATGTGTTTTGGAATCAGCGGAACGTTCCGAAAATATGTCCCATTTTTGGGAATACCCCCCCTTTTTTTTTACTCTCCCCAATTGTACTTGGCCAATTACCCCTCTCTTTCGAGCCGTCCCGGTCGCTGCTCCGCCCCCTCTGCCGATCCGGGGGAGGGCTGCAGACTACCACATGCCTCCTCCCATACATGTGGAGTCGCCAGCCGCTTCTTTTCACCTGACAGTGAGGAGTGTCACCAGGGGGATGTAGTGCGTGAGAAGATCACGCTATTCCCCCCAGTCCCCCCTCCCCTCTGAACAGGCGCCCTGACCGACCAGAGGAGGCGCTAGTGCAGCGACCAGGACACATACCCACATCCGGCTCCCCACCCGCAGACACGGCCAATTTTGTCTGTAGGGACACCCGACCAAGCCGGAGGTAACACAGGGACTCGAACCGGCGATCCCCGTGTTGGTAGGCAACAGAATAGACCGCTACGGTAACCAGACGCCCCGTTTGGGAGAATATTCTATGTTCAAAAGCCTTGCTATAGAAAGAGTCTCAAAGGGCTGCAGGTACAGTACAAGAATTAACATCATTAGCAGAAGAGGCTTTGACTGCTTAACATTACTAATTATTATAATATGTTATATCGTAATATTATTAATGTTATGTCATCTTTATCTGCACTTAAAGGATTTTTTTTACTGTCTGGGTCTTATTTTCATAGTTTTTGCCATCGTGCATATCAGTTATGATATTATTTTACTCCCTGGCGTCATTGTGGAGCTCTCAGATCCGGGACCACTGCTGGACTCAGATTCACAACAGCCTCCTACAGGAGGACCAGGGAATAGGATCATCAGACATGTTCCATCAGGTCCCATTCAGGGAACTCCCCAGAATGAGATCTGTCTGGAGCTCCCTGGAAGGCCACTGGAGGTTGCTGGGGGAAGCAAATGGCCCCTCGGGCCCCGTATGGTTAGCTGGAGCTTTTCCCAGTAAGAGATGGAGGGAGGGACGAGAGGAGATTCAGAGAGGTGGCGACAGAATGGGGGCAATGATCTGCCCCAAAACCAGACTCTTAGTGGAAGATTTTGGCTGTCCTGCAAAGGACACCTGGATAAACATTCATTTGTGTTGAAGAATCTGAAACTTCTACAGAAGTTTTACATTTTGCTTGTTGGGTGACTGAGTCTTATATTAAGTGTCATGAGACATTTTATCTTAATATAAGACACAAGCAAAGTTTCCTTGAGCTATAAGGACTTGTTTGGAGATGGTGCATCTTGTTAACAAGTGTGTTGCCACTCGTTCCACTGGCAGCTATTTCACTTATTACTAGCAAAAAAACACCTTGTGTTCATTATTTTATTTCTTATTTTTGAAATTTTTGAAGGGTCATTTTTATGAATGGCCAGAGTTCAGCTTTTTTTTTTTAATTGCTAAAAGGTATATTGTTCTTTTTCCAGACAACAGGCATGGGTGCAAGTCCATGTGCCCCCATCCATAGTGGTTGTGCCAGGAAGGGCGTCCGACGTAACATTTTGTCAAATCATTATGCGGATTGACAAGACCATACCGGATCGTGTTGAGGCTCCATACGGGATCGGTTGAGGCCCGGGTTAACAACGGCCACCACCAGTGCTGTGCCAATGGAAACTGTAAAATCCGCTCTGATGACCCCTGAGAAACAGAGGGGAAGGAGGAGGAGGAGAAGAAGAAAAAGAAAATAAAGAAGAAGAAGAAGAAGATGATGATGATGATATTGTTCTGTTTCCAACCACACAAAACATCATAAACAGAGACGGGGCGACTCAATAGAGTTTGTGTGTCTGGGTGTTACTGTTGCCATTACTGTCAGGCTCCTTGACCTACATGTTTAAGTTCACAGTACACCTGTACATGACACACTGAGAGGTACACTCTTGCTAGACATCATAACTTCGCTTGGCTGGGTGATGGAGAGCAGTGGCATTAAAAGAAGACTGCGCTCAAAAACAATACGAGACTCAGCAACAGAGCGCCACGCTATCACACGGCGACATGCTTGAACAACCTTCCTCCATGTACATACACTAAACCATTCTCTGTTAGGATAACACATCAAATGACGTCACATACTGGGGGAGTAAAAAAACTAAGAGAACACGGGAGGGAGGGAGGGAGGGAGGGGGAGAGAGAGAGAGAGCGTGTCTGTGTAGGTGTATTAGAAGCATTACAGCTGTAGCGGCTTGTCTAGACGGTGTAATGCTTGATGGCACATGTAGTTACTGGAGGACTGGCTCTCTGGACAGAAAAATACATTTTCTCTCTAAGTATGTGTCATGTTCTAATAGCCCGTGTTCGTTCTACTGTACAGTAACACAGGTTTAGCCCTCCCGGCTCTAGAGGGCGCTCGCGTTCGTAGATTAGCGACGAAGGGCTGAGCGGATTCAGAGGCCCTCTTGACAGGGATGGGAACTGAGCAGCATGGATTGACGCACACTCCAAAACGTTGCAGGATGACTTACACCAAAACGCAGATCCAGTTTTAACAGACAGTGCAGACCAGCGGCACTTCTGGGATGTGCACATTATGATCGGTGAAATGTCCCTTTAAGGAGCTAGCGCCCCTTCGTTCCATCAACGATCAAATCCCGTTTGCCCCCCCACTACTTCCGGTCTATTTCAGACGGCATTAAACGACACCAACGTTGTTGTTTTACTCACCTCGATGATCTTTATGCAGACGTGAGATGACAGGGGCGTTGATTCTAGCAGAAAGCACGTTCTCCACACAGGCCCAGCGTGGCGGCGGTGGGGCGGTAGCTTGCCTGATTAAGGGAGATGGGTTTTTCTTCTTCTTCTTCTTCTTCTTCTTTTTTGTGGCGCCGGAAGCGGATGCCCAGATACGCCGGTGACTGACGGGGAAGGAACAGATGGGTTTTCTTCTTCTTCTTCTTCTTCTTCTTCTTCTTCTTCTTCTTCTTCTTCTTCTTCTTCTTCTTCTTCTTTTTTGTGGCGCCGGAAGCGGATTCCCAGATACGCCGGTGACTGACGGGGAAGGAACAGATGGGTTTTTCTTCTTCTTCTTCTTTGTGGTGCCGGAGGCGGATGCCCAGATACGCCGGTGCCTGACGGGGAAGGAACAAAGCTGGCGTTGCCGTGCCGAGATAGTTTTGTCGGGTGTGAGAGATTTCACTAATAACCCCGGCAAGAGCTGCGCTGACGGAGGAGCGGAGAATCGCTGACGTGGGGGCGAGGCCGCCCCGCGCTCTCCCCTCCGGCCCCTCCGGCGAGGCTGGATCGGAGAGGCGGCGGGCTCATTAGACACGGTGCGGGGAAACCGGCTCAAGACCGCCGAATTGGATTTCATTACATTTTTCCCTAGGCTTAATTAGGTGGGGTTATGCGAGACTAATGCCATTTTGGGTATAATTGAGAGATCATGACGGAAAATTGGCGTCGGTGTGATCTAAATAAGATAAGGGGGAAATACAAAGTAGCCATTATGAAGCACACCAAGAAATGTCATGGGAATTGAACAGGTCGATGTGATATTTGAGACGAGTTCAGTAAAACCTGTAATTTTCTGCTTGAATTTAAGGAGGGGGGGAGAGAGGGGGAGGGGGGGCTACTGATAAACGATGAAATCCCCTACCGAGGTTTGTGCAGGCCTTCCGAGAGCACGTGTGTGTGGGGGGGGGAGGTAATATATGTATGATTAGCTTGTAGCGATCATGAATTAATTGCAACCCGGCGCTATTTTATCTGGTTAGACCCCATCCCTTTAGACCGAGGTCGTAATCTCCTTTATAATGCGGGCTACGGCTCTTTGGCCTGCGCGACGCATATATTCTTGGAGGTGCCGGGCGCAGCGACGGGACGGGGGGGGGTGTGGGGGAGCAGGCAATCCGGGACTGAAAATTGTTTCATGGACAATGAAGCAGCTCTTTTATGACAGGGAGGCCTAGATGGAACGACCAATTCAGAGCACGCAATGACTCAGAGGGGCCGGAGTCCATGTGGGATAAGCTGCCCCCCCCCCATCCATCTTCCAACACACACACACACACTCACCTGGAGCATGCATGCTAGAGGAAGACAGGCCACGACTGACTCAGAAGGGGGATGGCGATAACTCACAAGAAAGCAGAGCAGAATCCACTCCGGGATGAGGTTTCACACGAATTTCCTCTCGAGGATGAACTACTAGGAAGCAATGAGGATTAGAAAAAAAGAAGAAGAAGAAGAAAAAAGAGTAGGAGACTCTGCGGACAGTCAGTGAGATTCACAAAGACGGAGTGCACATTACCGCAGCTGAGCTCACAGGTCTTACGATACCGTAGTCATTATGGTGACTCTGGCAAGGCGTTTATGACCATCCATATATCTCTTTCTTTTTTCTTTTTTCTTTTTTACATGAATATAACAGAAAGCTTTGACAGATTATTCTAGAACTAGAAGAACCCCGCTACAATGTAGCGGCTTGGTTATCCACCCGTCTAAATCTCCCTCCTCTTCATCCTGCCAGCTAACCGCCTTCCCCCTGCCCCTAAACTCCACCCCCCCCACCACTCCAACTCCCTCCCCCCCAAATGCTCGGAATCGTCTGAAATGCCGAGAAAAGTGGTTTTTAGCCATTTTTAGAAAATGCATATTATGCATAATTATTATAGTTATTTTAATTTCCCGCTATTTTTTCTGGTCCTCTCTGGAACAATACCTACCACCTTCAAAAAAAAATTAGGATCGTAAGTGCATTTTTGCAAAAATGCATATTTTGCATAATGCCAAAACATTTCTGTCCCAGAAATTTTTTTTTATATAGGTGAAAAACTCAAAGATGCTCAGAATCATCTGAAATGCCGAGAACAGTGGTTTTTAGCCATTTTCTTTTAGAAAAATGCATATTTTGCATATTTATGCATAACTATGCATAATTTAAATTTCTGGGATTTTTTTTCACTTACTCTCTGAAACAATACCTACCACCTCCAAAACGAATTAGGATCATAAGTGCATTTTTGCAAAAATGCATATTTTGCATAATGCCAAAACATTTCTAAGTCCCAGAAAAAAAAATGTATATAGGTGAAAAAAAATCAAAGATGCTCAGAATCGTCTAAAATGCCGAGAAAAGTTGTTTTTAGCCATTTTTTTTTAGAAAAATGCATATTTTGCACATTTATGCATAATTATGCATAATTTTAATTTTCTGGCATTTTTTCCCTTACTCTCTGAGACAATACCTACCACCTCCACAAAAGAATTAGGATCATAAGGGCTTTAGTTTTCGGTCCCGCTATCTACACTAACTAACACACACACACACACTAACACCACACACACACACATTACGAAAATATGAGTAGATAATGAGCGATAGCAGTAACTGACCCCCCCCCCAAAAAAAAGACCAAAGAGGAAGAAAGGTGACCAGAAGACGAGTTTGTCAAGGACGTCCCAGCGAGTGAAATATGTATGCCTGGTAATGGAGTCAACCAGATAGAGCCGGTTTTGTTGAAAGGGACTCGGCTCCGCAGAGTGCATCGCTGGGGTAACGAATGGTGCTCCGAGGCCCGGCTTATCTGCTCCATTTCTGGTTCAGGTTGGAGTAACAGAACGTGGTCTAAACACGATACCGCGCTGCGAACATTCGTCCGGTCCACCAGGAAACACACGTTCGGACACCACTAACCAACACAGTCCTTGGCATCGGTGCAAGACGAGGCTTGCGTGGGTTATGCTGTTGTTTCAGGGTTCGGCGTGAGCCCTGTACCTGCCTTCCCTCTCGTTGTTGTGAGATGAGTGGAGATAGGGAAAGAGGGATGGTTAAAATGCTCTTACCGGTGTAGGCTAACAGGGGCTGGAGGGATTTTTTTTGTTTGCCAAAGAGAAACATTGCAGGAGACAAACGAGGGCGAGAAAGAGGAGAAAGTCGCATTTTGCTTCAGCCCACCGAGGAATAACCGGATGGAGGAAACCCACCAGACGCTGTTAGCCTGGTATCGTGCGCACACCAGGAGTGGGGGGGTTTCTCTGGGCCCATGAATCCAGATCGTCTAAGGGCCAGAGGGTCAGGAAACTGCAACTAACGGGGGGGGGGGGGGTTCGAATATATATCTTTATTTAACTAAGAGATTAAGATATTAACCAAAAGTTAAATTCATTAGTTTAATTGATTTAATTGTAACCGGTTATTTTCTTGCCCGGTGCGGGATTCGACACGGGGTGTACTGTACCACAAGGCGACATCACTAACCGCTCGGCTAAAGGGTCAGACCCGTTAGCTAGGGGCTAATGTGCCTTATTAGTAGTTTACATAATTAAGAGGAACGTTCCTTCGTTGTTCTATAAAGTACGACACGTGCTTACCACGAGAGCGACCGTGATTAGACTCCTACGTAAAACGACCATGGGCGGTCAAAATGACGGCCGGTTTTTTTCTTCTGATTTTTCCCTTTTTCTCCTAATTTAGTGGCCAATCGATCCCTATTCTAGTTCAAACACCCACCCTCGTACTGCATGCGTTCTCCAACTGCATCTCTCCGCCCGGCAGTCTCAAAGGAGACGCTTCCCCACTTCCGTGACAAGGTGAATCCAGGCCGAACCACTGCCCTTTTCCGTAGAGGCTAGGTCCCATCGATGCAGAGAACGGTCAACTGAGCATGCGCAAGTACTCGCTGTCTCTGTTGTTTGGGTAGGTTAGGGCTAGGGCGGGGTTAGGGTTAAAGTTAGCTAATCAGACGCAGAGTAGGGTTGGGTCTTCCTAGAATCCTAGCGCCTGGATGCTACGCGGGGCGTGTGGAGGCATGGTAGAGGCATTTCGCGCATGCTCAGTTGACCGTTCTCTACTCCATTTCCGTTCTCTGCATCGATGGGAACTAGCCTCTACCCTGCTTTTTCTCCCGCACACACACCCAGAGACGCATTCATGTGACGAACACAATCTGACTCCGCCCCCCTCCTGAAGACAGCGCTGCCAATTATTGCTGCTTCATCGAGTCCGGCCATAGTCGGATCTGACGAGACCGGGACGCGAACCCCTGGTCCCCAGTGGGCAACTGCATCGACACAAAGCCGATGCTTAGACCGCTACACCACCGCGGACCCTTGATGGCCGGTTTTTAAATTTTATATTCTGTCAAGATAAATACCCAGTTGAGATATTAATGCATTACATATGTTAGTATGTATGTTAGGAAACTAACTGACACCAAAATTAACATTTTAACAACTTTAATACTATTTTTAAACAATTTAAACTTCAGAGAGACATGGTCGAACTTGAATAGCAAAATTGAAAAAGTGAAAATATGACCTGAAAAACAAAACGGGAAAACACATGTTGCTAATCTAACAAACGTAACCAGGCCTATAACACGTGAAATGTAAAAAAAAAAACTGAAAATAAATATTGAAACAGTCCCAAACAACGACCGGAACTTAAAAACTACTAGAACGACCATGGGCGGTCAAAATGACGGTCATGGTTTTAAACTCTATATTCTGTCAAAATAAATACCCAACTGAGATATCAATGCATTACATATGTTAGTATGTCTGTTAAGAAACTAACTGACACCAAAATTAACATTTTAACAACTTTCGATACTATTTCTCCAACAATTTAAAATGGCCGCTGTCCAACGCCTGTAAATACTGCAGCGCCTCGGTGGTAGTCATGGTGCGTCTGTAACGGCGTCTGTAACCAGACATGTTGGCAATAATCCAAAATCAAGTTCAGACTATCTCCACTGGAGGACGCTAGTGTGTTTCTAGGATAGAGCGACGAACTTCACGGAGGAAATGACGCGACCAACACACGTCATAAATACTGACACGACAGGACGCGCGCGATGACGCGCAAATTACGAGCGGTCTTTTTGACCGCTCATGGTTGTTTTAGGTAGATGTTATAACTTTTTTTGCGCAATTGATCTAAAACTAATTTTAATGCAAATATATGCAATTTTAAGAGCATTAAGGGAGCAGCAGGTCTGTATCACCCCCCCCCAAAAAAAAAAGTTGTTAAACTTTGAAAATCCAAAACCGCCAAAATGACGGCCTCGGTCGTTCTAGTGTACACTTGTGTGACATCGTCTATGCATAATGGATATTAAAACTAACTTTCAATTAAAATGGCCCATGATGAACGTTCTCATTCTCTAATTTCTACCCTTGGGGTTAGAAAATGTCATAGCAATGGCTTCCAATTAGACTGTCTGGGATGTGTAATATACGCCATTACAGCGGATGAGTTAGACCGGACTAATTAAATCCCAGAGAAAAGCTTTGTTTTTGCGGCCTGTGCAATGGTCTGCAGTTCATGCCGTGCCAAGCCTTCCCGTCACCTGCCACGCTGGGTAGCAGTCCTCGTGATTTTCAAATGTTGTTTCCAGTTCTGTGTGCAGGAATTACTAATTCCGTGGCTTTTCTTAATCACGTGGGTTTGTGCGTAATAATCAAGCGGTAAAGCTCT
Organism: Lampris incognitus; assembly: GCF_029633865.1. Taxonomy (NCBI): domain Eukaryota; kingdom Metazoa; phylum Chordata; class Actinopteri; order Lampriformes; family Lampridae; genus Lampris; species Lampris incognitus. The sequence goes on from NC_079221.1 coordinate 44,384,942, forward strand.
CTCTCCCTCAATCAACCCGAGACTTTATTTGTTTCCCTCCAGAAAGGAGTATTCATTTCACACTCCGCCACACAACGCCCACGTAGCAGGGGAGGAGTTTTGCGTCCCAACAGAAGACCACCACAACCTGGCCCTGCAAACAAATGAGCGCGCGTCCATACGAAAGGTCATTCCTTAAAACGAGTTAATCACAGTGACGAATGCCGAACCCTGAATGGTTCGGGCATCTCCAGGAAAACATATTCGTCAAGCTGATCTCTAGTTTACAAAGACTATTTAATGACCCAATGCACAACAACAACAACCGAAATGATCATTTGCAACGCCGCAGGAAGAATGTGCAATCGCACAAACCCTCCCACGGAGGCCTAGGTCTGTTTTCAGCGGTGCACAGATTACATGGAACACCTTCAATCCAGCTGCACTGAGCTGTCTGATTACCGCGGTGTCTAGTTTGCATGAAATAAGCACAATGTAATGGCAAAATAAGTAAAGAGGCAGCGGAGAGGTGCCGCTGTGTGTAATTCAATTTACGCCAGCCTAAACTCCATTTGGGCCTGCTCGGCAGAACGCTGATCTCCCATTTCCGCACCATGAGTGAGTCAGGGGGATTATCTACCTGTCCTTTTCTGTGGAAATAATTTAAACCGTAGTCGGTGCATAAATGGAGCCACGGGCGGTGATGCCATTACGTTGCCAGTGGAGCGCAGGAAGCCGCATATGCAACACAAAACCTAACGCTCTGACCTCCACCAAACACACCGCCCGGGAGTTCAGCTGGAGTGACGAGCCACATATGGTCCAACACTCTGTCTGCATGTTCAACTAGCACGGCCGGGATTTCACTCCTACCTAAAACGACCACGGGCGGTCAAAATGACGGCCGGTTTTTAAACTCCATAGATAAATGCCCAATGGAGATATTAATGCATTACATGTGTTAGTATGTCTGTTAAGAAACTAACTGACACCGAAATTAACATTTTAACAACTTTCAATACTATTTTTCAAACGATTCAAAATGGCCGCTGTGCAACGCCTGTAAATGCTGCAGCGCCTCGGTGGTCGCCGTGGTGCGTCTGTAACGGCGTCTGTAACCAGACACGTTGGAAATAATCACAAATCAAGTTTAGACCATTTCTCTCCACTGGAGGACGCTAGTGTGTTTCTAGGACAGAGCGGTGAACTTCACGGAGGAAATGACGCGACCAACACGCGTCATAAATGCTGACACGACGCGCACGATCACGCGGAAATTACGAGCGGTCATTTTGACCGCTCATGGTCGTTTTAGGTGTATCTTTATAATATTTTTTTTTTTTTTGCAATTGATCTAAAACTCATTTTAAATGCAAATATATACAGTTTTAGGGGAAGTCAGGGAGCGGCAGGTCTGAATCTTTTTTTCACAAAGTTATTAAACTTTGAAAATCCAACACGGTCATTCGTCCTATATATTCTGACCGCTCGTGGTCGTTTAAGGTAGACCTTATCATAACTTTTTCTTTTTCTTTTTGTTTTACAAGTTCTGAAAATCCAGAACGGTCATAATGACCGCCTCGGTCTGTCTAGTGTTTTACGTCGGCTACAGATTACAAGTGTGTACATTTCACTTTGCCTTCTTTCTACGTCACAGCAGGCAAAATGCCCTCGCTGATTCTAATTCAGTGCATCGAGTTTGCTTGTTTTCTATGGGGGCAAATACAGTCATCGCTCACCCACCAGTATGACGGCGTTTCATGCACTCTTGGTCTAATTATTAGTACGCCGGCTAGGAAGCTTACTTTCTTGGGTGTTGCTTTGTTTTTCCTCCCAAGAGATGTAGTTTCCCTGTTCTGTGACAGCCCATCTCCCTCACAGCAGCTATGTTTTGTTTTTTTTACTGACCATGGGGACAGGGGTTCGCACTAGTTTTCACTGCATCCAGAAATGACAAATATCCCCTTGGCATTGCAAGTATGATTTGATTTCTAACACATTTTTGTTTTCGTAGGAAAAGTCCTCCGACTCCCATAGGGTAAGTTTTCATGCACGGCATGGCTGCGCCATGCTGTACGTGACACCCTAAGCTATCCTTCCTGAATGTGCATGATAGAAAACTGAATATGGGATGAGATCAATTCTATGATTATGTGCAAAGATATGTGCAGCTTACTTTTTGTTGTGTTTCTGGTTGGCGCGGTCCCCTCACAGCTAGAAGGCCCTGGGTTCGAGCCCTAGGGTAGTCCAACCTTGGGGATCGTCCCGGGTCGTCCTCTGTGTGGAGTTTGCATGTTCTCCCCATGTCCGCGTGGGTTTCCTCCAGGTGCTCCGGTTTTCTCCCACGGTCCAAGTACATGTAGGTCAGGTGAATCGGCCATACTAAATTGTCCCTAGATGTGAATGTGTGTCGGCCCTGTGATGGCCCGGCGGCCTGTCCAGGATGTTTCCCCGCCTGACACCCAGTGACTACTGGGATAGGCTGCAGCATCCCCACGACCCTGAGAGCAGGATGAGCGGCTTGGATAATGGATGGATGGATGGATAATACTACCTTGTGACATGCCTATTATGTTGGTCGTTGATGCACAACCGTAGGCTTATAGATCCTTGCAAGCTATCCTCTTCACAAAAGGGACAGTATTAGTTTTCATTGCAGTGTCTTTATTCTGTTGTAGGACCGTGGTGTTGCTTTAATCATCAAAAAAAAATTTTCCACTCTTCACTCCCAAAATCCACACGTGCGGGGGAAAATGGTGTCAGTAGTGTTGATATGTGTTGCTCCATAAAGGTCAGCGAGTGAGACGAAAAGATTAAATCGTCCCTTATTTTGAGGTATGAGCTAATTGGAGTTCACTGAGCGGAGCTGAGGGCGAAAAAACGAGGCCTTGATCTGGGGGAGGCTGACCTGATGCCTTCCACCGCCGATCCCAAGAGCGTGTGACAGGGACTCAGCGCTTCAAGAAAAAACCACTCGCACAACAAAGACGGCGGGCTCGGCCGGCCTGGTTGTTGCCCCGCCTCCCGGCGGCGTGTCAGATCCCGCCACGGCTCGTGCCGATAAGCGATACTGCTGTCTGCTAACGTACAAAAGCAATGTTCTGTTCCACCGAACCTATCTCACAGCAACCGATCTGGCACCGCGTGGACTGTCAGCGAACTTGGACGGACACCAGGAGTAAACACCCATCAGGGGAATGTAGTGTGAGCCCTGTCCAGATAATCTCCCCATCTGTCACCGAAGTAAAGGGGCCGGAAATCAAGGATTCTCATCGGAATCGATATCCAGCACGTCTTGCAACACTGCCAAGGCCAGCCCTGAACCGCTGGTCTGTGTGATGCGCAGCTTTCATCGGGTCTCCAGCAGGACTGGAAAAGCGGCGTCATGCGGTTATAGAAATGGATGAAGAGGGGTCGGCCAGGCAACCCCAACAGCTCGTTATACTGCTCATTACCTGGGCGGAGGCATCGGCGGCGTGCTACAACACCGGAGGGGCTGATCACAACTTCACCGCTACTCATCTCCTCCACATACGCGGTGTAATGGGTGCTCCCTCTCTTTCCTGTCTCGCTCTCCTTTCTTTCTCCTCCACGTGTGTCCTCATTACTCATATGTCACTAGAGTTTTTTTCCCCTCTCTCGTCCTTTTTCCTCTCGCTGCCTTAGCATCGCCGCTTTAATAGAGTCTGTCATGACGAGTCTCATGTCCCAACGTGACACGTGGACTGGGCTTTACGTGACGCTGCGGCCTCTGCTCGACCTGTGTAAATAATTGAAGCACGATGCATTTGGGGGTGTGTACGGTACATTTCTTTTGTGTTTCTGTGCAGCACGAGTGTGTCCAACTTTAGATACCTGCACGCTTTTCACGTCTTTGCAGGAAGGCTAGTTTTTTTTTTCTCCGTTCAGTTTATGGTGACTCTCTACGAAGCCCATATTTATAAACCACTATGAACATACTTGTTAATGTACTGTGAGAATGTCGACAGCATCGTATGACACTAGCTATATAAAACCCTATAATGTTTATAAGTGGTTATAAGCTACTCCAAAAGGCATTAAAATATGTGACTATGGGGCTTCCAGGTAGCGTGGCGGTCTATTCCGTTGCTTACCAACACGGGGACCCGGGTTCAAATCCCCGCGTTACCTCCGGCTTGGTCGGGCGTCCCTACAGACACAATTGGCCGCGTCTGCAGGTGGGAAGCCGGATGGGGGTATGTGTTCTGGTCGTTGCACTAGCGCCTCCTCTGGTCGGTAGGGGCGCCTGTTTGGGGGGGGGGGGGGAATAGAGTGATCCTCCCGCATGCTACGTCCCCCTGGTGAAACTCCCCACTGTGAGGTGAAAAGAAGCGGCTGGTGACTCCACACGTATGGGAGGAGGCATGTAGTAGTCTGCAGCCCTCCCCGGATCGGCAGAGGGGGTGGAGGAGCAGCGAGCGGGACGGCTCGGAAGAGTGGGGTAATTGGCCGGGTGCAACCGGGGAGAAAAGGGAAGGGGGGGTCAAAAAAGTGATTATAATGGCTAATCGATGGTTTTTAATGCACTACAGTTCATTTGTTAAATAAATTTCCTACAACACATCTGGAACTCATTGGTTATTATGACGTCATCTTTGTCGAGTATCATAAAGCTCATTAAATCACTATTCATGTGTTTCCCGACGCAGAACGCTGCGTTTGGCTTCCAGCCCATGGATGCTGAAACTGAGAATGCTACTACTGTGTGTGCCAGTAGCCTGATTGTGATTGTGATTGTGACTTGATAACACAATCAGCCAGGAGGCTACCAGCGCGCGAGCGTTCTCAGTTTCAGCAGTACTTGGGCTGCAAGCTAAATGCAGCACAGACTGCAAAGCCTACGGGGTAATTTGGACAATGAGACATCAGCGTGACAAGTAAATTGCACAAGTTTATTTCTATTCAATGCATATTCAGCTCAGTTATTAAAGACGTCCCATTAGGCGTTGCCCACGTAAAAAACCCCATCAACGCGCACAGGCTCATGAATTATTCGCTGTATTTCTTACAACGCGGATTTACACACATTTCCAATTCTAGTCTGCCTCCCATGGCTCCCCATCCTCAACCGTGCATCGTGTTTTTTTTAGCTGTATTTACATAATGACGCGCCGTAATGTAAACATTAAAAACGCATCTTCTTCAGAGCTGCCAACGGATCAAAACCTTTTTCCTAACGCTCTGTTTGTCATGAAAGAGTGACAAATGGATCCATAGAGATAGAAATACCATCAGTAGGCCGCAGGCCGCTCGTCGTGTGGCTGGGAGGTTCGTAACCGGTCACGGCCAGGAGCGTCCACGGGGTGAGGCATTCATCAGGCCACCCTTACCCGAGGGTAGAGGCTAGGTCCCATCCATGCAGAGAACGGTCAACTGAGCATGCGCAAGTAACTCGTCGCCTCCGTTGTTTGGGTAGGTTAAGGATAGGGTTAGGGCGGGGTTAGGGTTAAAGTTAGCCAATCAGACGCAGAGTAGGGGTGGGTCTTCCTAGAATCCTAGCGCCTGGACGCTACGCGGGGCGTGCGGAGGCATGTCTGAGGCACTTCGCGCATGCTCAGTTGACCGTTCTCTACTCCATTTCCGTTCTCCGTGTTACGACTCTCTCCTTCCTGTGGAAACGTGAGCCAGGGGAATTATTCGACAAGAGTTCCGGCCAGATGCCACTGGGTTAATGGGGTGGGATAAGGGGAAAAACTCGAAAGACATTTGTAAAGAAAAAGAAGTACCACCAATAGTACATATTTACAGGCGTCCGAGTTGCGTAGCAGTCCATCATATAGCGAACTCGGGGGGCTCCCCAAGAACCGTCGCCACAGCCGGGTAGCGAACCGTATTTCCTGCACCGCAAGCGACAACGTTAACCAGTAGACTAAAGGGTCCGACCCGTTAGTCAGGGACCAACGTGTCTACTTATCCATGCACGTTACACTATATATATATATATATATATATATATATATATATATATATATATATATATATATATATATATATATATATATATATATATATATATATATATATGAGAGAGGAAAAAAGATTTTAATACATAGCAGTAGAGGCCTGTTTGGTGCGTCTGGCACTCATCAGCTGCTAACGTTTTTTTCACAAAGAATCATACAGTTACGTGGCCCAGCGTCACGCCCCTAATTTCGGTTGGAAAGCGACCAATCAGATGGGGAAACATTCAAATTATAACAACCAATGGGGTAGGTACGTACGATGCACAGCAACCAATGGAGGGGTAGAAAACATTACAACCAATGGGACTGGGGTTTGTTTTGAAAAGCATTTAGGGACCAGGGCATTTTTATAATGGTGTGTATTAAAAACACAACAATAACAAGCCCTTGGCTAACGGGTCGGACCCTTTAGTCGACTAGTTAACGTTGTCGCCCGCGATGCGGGCTTGGTCGGGCGTCCCTACAGACACAACTGGCCGTGTCTGCTGGTGGGAAGCCGGATGTGGGTGTGTGTAATGGTCACTGCACTAGCGCCTCCTCTGGTCGGTCGGGGGCGCCTGTTCGGGGGGACTGGGGGGGATAGCTTGATCCTCCCGCGCGCTACGTCCCCTGGTGAAACTACATATTTCGTACTCAGGCAACTTCTATTTCCCTGACACACATGACTTGCCTTTTTTGAAACTTAACATTACAGAGCAAATTTATCATCCTAGCTTGATTTTATTCATCCAAGGTTGGAGGCAGTGGCAGCAAACATTTGATACGAGCATAAACATATTGTAACGTGCATGGATAAGTAGACACGCTGGCCGCTGGCTGGCGGGTCCGACCCTTTAGTCTAGCAGTTAGCGATGCCTCCTGCGGTGCGGGCGATACGGGTTCGCTTCCCGGCCGCGGCAGTTCCTGTGGTTGCCCCCCGAATTCGCTACAATACACTCACCGGCCACTTTATTAGGCACACCCGTCCAACTGCTCGTTAACGCAAATTTCTAATCAGCCAATCACATGGCAGCAACTCAATGCATTTAGGCATGTAGACATGGTCAAGACGATCTGCTGCAGTTCAAACCGAGCATCAGAATGGGGAAGAAAGGTGATTTAAGTGACTTTGAACGTGGCATGGTTGTTGGTGCTAGACGGGCTGGTCTGAGTATTTCAGAAACTGCTGATCTACTGGGATTTTCACGCACAACCATCTCTAGCGTTTACAGAGAATGGTCCGAAAAAGAGAAAATATCCAGCGAGCGGCAGTTCTGTGGGCGAAAATGCCTTGTTGATGCCAGAGGTCAGAGGAGAATGGCCAGACTGGTTCGAGCTGATAGAAAGGCAACAGTAACTCAAATAACCACTCATTACAACCGAGGTATGCAGAAGAGCATCTCTGAACGCACAACACGTCGAACCTTGAGGCAGATGGGCTACAGCAGCAGAAGACCACACCGGGGGCCACTCCTGTCAGCTAAGAACAGGAAACTGAGGCTACAATTAGCACAAGCTCACCAAAATTGGACAAAAGAAGATTGGAAAAACGTTGCCTGGTCTGATGAGTCTCGATTTCTGCTGCGACATTCGGATGGTAGGGTCAGAATTTGGCGTCAACAACATGAAAGCATGGATCCATCCTGCCTTGTATCAACGGTTCAGGCTGGTGGTAGTGGTGTAATGGTGTGGGGGATATTTTCTTGGCACACTTTGGGCCCCTTAGTACCAATTGAGCATCGTGTCAACGCCACAGCCTACCTGAGTATTGTTGCTGACCATGTCCATCCCTTTATGACCACAGTGTTCCCATCTTCTGATGGCTACTTCCAGCAGGATAACGCGCCATGTCATAAAGCTCGAATCATCTCAGACTGGTTTCTTGAACATGACAATGAGTTCACTGTACTCAAATGGCCTCCACAGTCACCAGATCTCAATCCAATAGAGCACCTTTGGGATGTGGTGGACCGGGAGATTCGCATCATGGATGTGCAGCCGACAAATCTGCAGCAACTGCGTGATGCTATCATGTCAATATGGACCAAACTCTCTGAGGAATGTTTCCAGTACCTTGTTGAATCTATGCCACGAAGGATTAAGGCAGTTCTGAAGGCAAAAGGGGGTCCAGCCCGGTACTAGCAAGGTGTACCTAATAAAGTGGCCAGTGAGTGTATGTTTCTATGAAACACAGAAAGTTGAGAGAAACCTTACATACAGTATGCACAAATACATTTCTAAAAAACCTTCAAAACATTTGAAAACAAGGCCACTTATTGCCTAGCAGCACCCGCGCTGAAGTGGGTGCTTATGGGTCAGGATCGAGGGCGCGTCTTAACGGTTGTATAAATATTCTATATAAATACTCCAGTGAATGCAACATGCTGAACCACAGCGAGGGAGCTGAACAGAAGGGAAACGTTGTGACGGATTTACACATTTACAGAGCAAGAGGCGGGGATTCTCCTGCAGCGGCCAAGTTCAAGTTCAACATCATCACCGCGTGTGCTGGAACACAACGGGATTCTCGTTGCTCTGTCTGCCTTAACACGAAGGACACAAGGACAAAGGACACAAAGAACAAACCGTCCCCCACCCCCTCCCAAAAAAAATACACTTAAGCACACTACAGGCCTACACAGACCATGCACACAGGGAATTCATACATTGTATACACAATACACAGTACAAGATAACACAACAGTGTAAGTGTAATATGGGTGGGTCAGCTGTTCAGCAAGCTGCCTGCCTGCTGACAGAAACCATCACTGAGACGGTGGTGTAGGAGCAGCGTGTTTTACATGGAAGGTGGTCTCCCTTCTGGGATCCCAAACAGAAATAAGAATAGGGAATGACACACACACACACACACACACACACACACACACACACACACACACACACTTACGTCTTATTTGTTCAACAAACGTGACTTTTTCACGTTAATTGAAAGCATTTCTCTCACGTCCAGGTTTTGTTTAAAAACGTGGTTTTGTTTGTCGTTTCCTCCAGATCGAGGCCATATAAGTGATAATTGCCATGGAGGCTTTGTTCAGTTTTTGCCGGTTTTAATGACTCGCCGTCAGGCAACGCACCAACGCTCACGTGCGCTCTTCCGGCTTGACCTCTGACGTGAGGTCAGTTCTGCATCAAGGCTAATCACACCTGGCTTACCTTGGCCTGCATAATGGTCTCTCGCAATCTTTAGCGCTTCCCGCCCGTGGTCCGCTGCTGCTTCCTCATCCTCGGCTGGCTCATTTAAAATGGCGTCCTTTAGCCCTTGCAGCCTGTACAACCTGATAATGTAATAAATCCCCAATAATGTAATAACCCCGATAATGTAATAACAATCTGCTCTTGAGTCCACTGAAAATGCAATAAAACCTGATAATGTAATAACTTCCTGATAATGTAATAACTTCCTGATATTGTAATAACTTCCTGATAACGTAATAACTTCCTGATAATGCAATAAAGTGCATTTCAGTGATGCAGTGGTCGTGAAAAACGGATAAACAGGTCCAAAGTTAATAAACATTCATGCATGTCCAACTTCGACCTGTTGGTGGCGCTAGAGCTCCGGAGCTAGAGTTGCCAACACGGTATCACCACTTGAACTCATTAATAGGTGGTCTGCTGTTAAATTATTACAATATTGGGGAATTATTACATTATCAGGACCTGCAAAATGAAGGCTAACCTGATCATGTAATAACCCCCTGTTAATGCAATACTTTTTTACATTATCGGTAAAAAGTTTATTACATTATCGGGAAATGCACTTTATTACATTATCAGGAAGTTATTACATTATCAGGAAGTTATTACATTATCAGGTTTTACTGCATTTTCAATGGCCTCGAGTGCATTTTTTTATTACATTATCAGGGTTATTACATTATCAGGAAGTTATTACATTATCAGGAATGGTGCTAGCATAGCATGCTAACTCTCATCAGGCGCGGGGTAGCTCTGGGCCCATAGCGTGTCGGCAGAGTTGGATTACACAGCGATTCTGGTGTGTATCCTGACCCAGGGCTGGACCCCAAAACAACCTCGGGGGAATAAGGCACAGTCAGAGCCGGCCCAAGGCTTTATGGGGCCCTAAGCAGAATTTGATTTGCCCCCCACCACCGGCAATATTATGCCCATGCTTGCTCGTTACCATTACCATTGCCATTGACTTACTACTGTGCCGGAAAGTCTTAAAATAACCCAGCAGACAATGCACTTACTGAACAAGTTAACTATTTTAATTGCTTTTGAACTGTGCAGAACAGTAACAAAGAAACAAATTATGTTCTTACATAAAATGCAAATGCAAAAACAGACAATTTTAAATAAATTAAATGGAAACTTAAATAATGACATGCAATGAACAAAGGAACTTCTAACATCTAACACTATCACAATAAAGATTAAAGAGACGATTAAAAACTTTTTGGAAAACTATGGTGCTCGATGATTAAAGCAGTAGCATTAATTTGTCAGTCTGTTAACAACATGATATCAAAATATTTAGTTTTTGTTTTTTGGGGTGATTACTACTGATATGATATATCACACACACAAATGTATATATATATATATATATATATATATATATTTATCAACCCTAAGGGGGCCCTAAGCGACCGCTTAGTTGGCTTGAGCCTTGGGCCGGCTCTGGACACAGTGGGGCATTAGTCTCGTCTCGACCGTTACACGAGCGAAAAGATGGCGGACGCTCTCCACTGTAAAATGTTCTCGGTTCGAAGGGGGCGGGGCTTCCAAACAAACCATAACTTCTTCATTTGTCCTTAACATGACTGAAACGTTTAGATTATACATCCACCAAAATTAAAAGAATTCTCCATGACTGAAATATGATCAGAGAAGTACCATAAATGAATCATGTCATATATACGTACGAAATGCATTTTTGTCAATTGTACAACCCCCACCCCCTCCACCTCGCCCCTTTTGTCCTACAAGGCCTCCCTCGGCGGCAGGAGATATGCCACAGACACTTTTAGCCTCTGTGCATTGTGGGTTTTTATCTACTTGTTCACATCCTTTTTACAACCAATAAGGGGGGCTGGGGCTTGATTTGAAAAAGTAAGGCCTTAAAGGGCCGGGACACTGTTGAAATAGCATACTTTTAAAATATAAAACAAAATTACATCCAATGGGGTACTTTACGTACGTCATCGAGTGGAGTGGGTCCAGAGCACAGCCCAAAGAGCAGACATGCAAAACATAAAGATACCACAAAATGCACAAAGTACCACAAATGACGACTGGGTAACACTTTAGTATGGGGAACATAGTCACCATTAATTAGGTGCTTATTAGCATGCAAATTAGCAACATATTGGCTCTTAATTGGTCATTATGATGTACTCATTAATGCCTTATTCTGCATGGCCTTATTATACAACCAGTAAGCCATGAACTATGAGTTTTCCCTCTATAACCTCAGAAGTATTGCTTATTAGTAGTACCATCTCAATATGCTTTGCTTAGTATGGACTTTATAAGGTGGTAGTACCACAAGAAGAGTTATTCTCCCTTACTAACACTTAATGAATATGGTCTGTTCTTACATAACAACACACAAAACTACAAGTGTTCATAGTGTTAAATTACTCTAAATTAAGTTTTTGTTACTTAGAATATGTCCCCCATACTAAAGTGACATCTTGATCATTACTAATTCACTAGTAATTAAGTTTTTTTATGTTCCCCATACTAAAGTGTTACCAATGACTGTTATTGGATACAAAAAATCAAGGCTGGATTACGGATGGGGCATGCCAGGCGAGTGCCTTGGGGCCCCGGACCACGAGGGGCCCCAAAAGGTCAGGCGTATTGTGTTCGCGTATAGTAGGGATCTCCAAACATACCCTAAAAGGGACATTTGTTCCGACCCTGCGTCGCGATGGTGGGCCCAAGCTAGTCTCTATTGATGCGGGGGCCCAGGCTACAGTCTCTACTGATGCGGGGGCCCCAAGCTTCATTGTTTCGTTGTGTATCGTTAAACAAATGTGCTAGCTAGAATGCCCATACTGAAAAATAATTAAACAGATAGTTTTACTAAAATATGCCCATATTTCACTAAATTATTTGCTCTGAATCAAACATGTATTTCCTGCTGGTAAGCCGTTGTAGGTGGGAAGAAGGCTTTGCAGTATGTTTGCGATGCTGTGAGCTGCTGCTCTCATCTCTGTTTGTTTTGGGATACAAAATTGTGCTGTGCTGTGTAGTCGCCATCCGAATCCCATGCAGATTGGCATGGCGTCGAAAACCATGTTTGGGTATTTGCATTAGTTTTATATTTAACAATATTTAGTATTGTTTGCCCGTCTGACGGGGCGGGGGCGGGGGGGGGGCAATGGATGTGCATGCCCCGGGGCCTCCTGGTGGGTTAATCCGGCCATGCACAAAATACCACAAATAGTAGTAGTAGTAGATGACCTTTATTGGATGTGGTGTTGGATGCTGTGCACCGCAACTAGGGGCGTGGTGCGAGGCAACATAGCATTTGCTCTATTGGCTGGGTTTTCTTCTTTGTTGTATGGCTGACATGGCAGCTGACGAGTGCACGAAACAGGCTTGTACTGCTATGAATTAAAGTTTTTTCCTACATCTATCTTATATATATATATATATATATATATATATATATATATATATATATATATATGTATATATGTGTGTGTGTGTATGTATGTATATATATGTGTGTATATGTGTATGTGTATGTGTTATATATATATATATATATATATATATATATATATATATATATATATATATACATAAGAGGATATATGTGTGTATGTGTATAAAATAACAGAGTCCACCAACTCCATAAATTCTGAGCAAAGGACCATTGAGAAGTAAAACGAAGAGAATGTAATCAATGATTAGTTTTAGTGCTCATACCTAAACCGGCTTTACAGGGCGTGTCACAACTAAGGATAAAATGAGAATATTAACAGCTACATAAAACGTCGACTCTGATTTAATGCAAATTAAAAGAATAATAAAATTAATCACACAAAAGCAATTAATCCATCCGTCCATTATCCGAACCGCTTATCCTGCTCTCAGGGTCGTGGGGGATGCTGGAGCCTCTCCCAGCAGTCACTGGGCGGCAGGCGGGGGGACACCCTGGACAGGCCGCCAGGCCATCACACACGGCTGACACACACACACACACACACACATTCATACCTGGGGGCGACTCAGTAGGGCCGATTCACCTGACCTACAGGTCTTTGGACCGTGGGAGGGAACCGGAGCCCCCGGAGGAAACCCACGCAGACACGGGGAGAACGTGCACACTCCACAAACCTGACAGTGATTGGCATCTCACAAATACTTGTGCAAACACAAACCACACACGCGCACACTAATCAGCGCAGCTGGTTGTCAGCCTAAACAAACAGGGGTTTTACAAAGAGACTCTGTCTCTGGGCTGATGTTTGATCTCCACCTCAGGAAGAGAAACCATGTGTGCGCGTGGTCTGAAGAACAGCACATTGTCACTGCCCTGAAAATGGCGGTTTGTGTGCGGGAAACGGCATCTGCCTGGTTTCTATGCATACGTATAATGTATGCACGTGGATGCCTCCCCCATCACAGGTCACACGCCAGCCCAGCCAGGTACACACAGCACGGACATTAACATGGCCGACAGTTTTAATTTTCACTCGCCCGCCTCTTGTTGTCTTAAATTGTGATGCGTGTGTGAGCGAATGGAGCGTGGTTGTCGTTTGTTTCGTCTTTCTCATCTGAACACCCGCACCGTGATCTCATTTGTGGTTGGCCTGGCTGGGGTCTGGCCCTGCCCCGATGCACACGTGATAGAAACCGGCACGCTGGCCTCCGTGGCCATGTGCAAGAGGCAGCGCAAACACCTCAGGGCCTCCACAATGACCTCTGACCTCATGCTCACGATATAATTCTTAACCTCGTTCGCATGTGAACGAGTGCTATGATGACACACTCATTCACGCTTAAAGAGATGCTGCAACGCTGTTAATGTCCTGTTGTAGAGCCGAGGGGGCGGAGAAGACCGTAGGGTCGCACTTTTAGCCGTGTGGGCAACTTTCTTTAATCCACGGTAAATAAGAGAGACAACAAAACCCACAGCTCGACTGAGCGGAGGCGGCAAGAATAACCAGGAAACTGGCTGGACAACCATAACTTAACCCTGCGGTAAGCTGCCAGGGCAACCCTGACTTAACCCTTAGTTCCTGGGGTGAATTCTGTCCCCGACACGTGTCCACCACACTATAGTTGTTTGGAGGCTGACATTAAAATCTACGGAGCCCCTTATAAGGGGACCTGCATGGAAGAACAAAATGATAGAAAACAAAAACAGAAGCGTGACAAAGTAAATCCTGTAGCGTGAAAACCACAGCGATAAAAGCAAGAAAACACATAAAACCAATACTTCCACCATGTGACATCAGTGCACACGTGGTTTAGCGAAAGCATTGCCGGTACGGAAATGGGGGGAAAGGCAATAATCAAAACCCGGTCGTGTAAACAGAGTTGAGTACACATAGACATAAGGACGGTCGAAATACAGGAGCCATAACGAGGAGGCGTGGTTGCTCCCCAGGGGAGGACGCGTAATGCTGCTGCTCAGAGACAAACTGAAATCTAGGGGGGGGGGACACAAAGGCCGTGCAGCCGGTCCTCGTGACTGGCAGCAGGGTCCAGGTGGTTAGGTGCTGATAGGCCGTGGCGGAGGGAGGACGAGACATGGGCATGGCAGACAGTTCCGGCAACGGTTTTCCCAAACTGCATTAAGCTATGCATGTACCAAATACACCGCACACTCGATTTGAAGGAAATTACACTTTTTCACAACCTTAGTGAGCCTCCGCAAACAAGCAGCATGCTTTAGTTACAGCATCTGAGCAACACTGACAGAACTGTAATACAGATGCTGTCATAAAAATGTGTTATCAGACAAATGTTGTAACTGTAGCACTGACACTTATGGCGCCTCCATCTTCATAAAAAACTTCACTTGATTCAGCAAGTATTTCATGAGCACAAATCAGAAAACCAAAAAAAAAAACAACCCCATCTCAAAGCTATTCCCCAAACAAATGATCACAATGGGATGATTTGCATAATCAAAAATGTAAAAAAATAAAATACTTGGTAATTAAACCAATTCAAATTAAATTAGAATCAAAAGGTGAGACGCGACAATTTGTTGCAAAACATCCCTAGTTTGAGAAGACCCTACTTTTTTTTCCGCAGCTTAATATTCAGATGGGCTTGAATGTGTCATGTATTAACAGAGGCCTTTTTAATTTTAACAAATTAAAATGATACAAATGTATGAAATGGTTGGCATCACTGCTATGGGGTCACTCAGTTATTCAGCAAGCGTGATATGGGAGCTGTCCTCAAGATTCATAGAAACCCACAGATACACAAAGCAAGACACAAATACTGAACAAGATATCGATATCAGATTATCATGTTGTCTGTCTAGAGATATGATAGATAGATAGATAGATAGATAGATAGATAGATAGATAGATAGATAGATAGATAGATAGATAGATAGATAGATAGATAGATAGATAGATAGATAGATAGATAGATAGATAGATAGATAGACAGACAGACAGACAGACAGACAGATAGACAGATAGATAGACAGATAGATAGATG
The DNA here is from genome assembly GCF_029633865.1 of Lampris incognitus. Classification (NCBI taxonomy): domain Eukaryota; kingdom Metazoa; phylum Chordata; class Actinopteri; order Lampriformes; family Lampridae; genus Lampris; species Lampris incognitus. The sequence continues at coordinate 44,400,571 of NC_079221.1, forward strand.
CTATGTGGTCCTGGCTAAAATGAATTTAGACATTTGGTTAAAATTTATTCAGAATATAAATAGTTTTAAAAATAAAGTTCATAATGTTTAAATATATTAAAAATATATATGGACGGATAAAATAGAGAAGTGATAATCTTTACAGTTAAAAGGATAGTTTATGCAAATGAGCATAGTTTGTATAATATGTACAGGACCAAGCGCGTGTAGTCAGTCTAACAGCCTAACTTGATTAGCCGCATTACGTCAATCTATGTTTTCCTTCCTTTGTTTTAATTGGCATGTTCTGAAATGATAGCCAACCCAAATTCCATTCTGAGGTAGAGGGGCGGGGCTTGGTTGTAAGCCGTTAGGGCCTGTGCGTTGGAGAACGGCAGAAAGCGAATGGTCCCCGTCAAGTGAACAGTACAGGTTGTTCGAGAGCGAAATGTGTTCCTAAGTTAGTGGTTCAATCAATCAGTCAATCAAGTTGCATTTGACGAACAGTTATCCAGAGGGTTCAGGTTTTTGTGATCTGCAAGCAGTAAATATGAGATTGTGTATTGCTTTTCATACTGTGACTACATGTCACGGTGTAAAAACGCATTGTGTTGCTAATCACGAGTAGCCATTAGCATAATAGCCGTCAGCTTTGTATTGTGTTGCGAGTAGCCATTAGTGTTAGCATAATAGCACTTAGCTCAGATTTGAAGAATTGGTTAAGACAAGCTATTGCTAGCTCGCCATGAAATAGTGTGTGGACTTGTTGCTTAGCTGATGTATTTGGTTCAGGAGACGGATGATTTGTGACTGTAAGAGAGGACATCTCCATTGGACCGCTTTGGAGAACTGTTCTCTGTTGGACTGTTATTTGACTGTCGCTGCCGTTTCTTCGCTGCTGTTTTTCTGCGCCCATCACCCCGTTTACCCTCGTCTTTCCCCCTCTAAATGTTCCCCGGATCTGAGAGTACTGAGCACGTATTTTTCATTTTGCTTGTGTGATCAAATGAAGCGGCCACTATAGTTTCTAGGCCTCTACGCTCCCAAGCCCCGACTCAGGCCTGCTACGGGGGTTTGGTTTACAAGTGGGTTGACCGTAGTCCAATGGAGTTGAATCAAGTGCAACTGGACTTAGTTGCACTTGATTCAACTCCATTGGATAACCATGACCTGGATGAATGAGAACATTCACAGACAGGTTGACTGCAGGTTGCAGAGTGCGTGAGCGCACGTTTGTGTGGGAGGCCTATGATTGCTTGCTTGACTACTACTACTACTACAACTTTCAGCTGCTCCCGTTAGGGGTCGCCACACCGCGTCATCCGTTTCCATTTCTTCCATTTCTTCCTGTCTTCTGCTTCTTCCTCTGTCTCACCAGCCACCTGCACATCCTCCCTCACCACATCCATAAACCTCCTCTTTGGCCTTCCTCTTCTCCTCTTCCCTGGCAGCTCCATCTTCAGCATCCTTCTTCCCAATATACCCAGCATCTCTCCTCCACACGTGTCCAAACCATCTCAATCTTGCCCCTCTTACTTTGTCTCCAAACCGTCCAACTTGGCCTATGATTGATGTTATTTGAAAATTTGTGTTTATACATATTTGGGATTTAGTCCTATTTGTCTTTATTCTTGAATGTGATTTTGAGCTTTGCATTTCTGTGAATGTTCTCATTCATCCAGGTCATCTTTATCCAAAGGAATTGAATCGAGTGCAGCTGGACTTGGTATATATCCGTGAAGACGTTTCGCCTCTCATCCAAGAGGCTTCATCAGTTCGTGCCTTTCTGACTAGACCAAGCTAGCCTGACTGGCTGGTGATGAAACTCAGATATTTATCCTCTTTAGAGTCGTTATGTGAGCTGCTGATGTCCATGGCTCTTTGTGATCCGATGTTACGCAGCGACGGTCATTGGGGGTGTTAGATTTGACTTCGTTGGTGCTCCATTCAGTGGTCATGAGTCGTTGGAGCCGTTAGTGACCGACTGTTGTTCTTGGAGGCTAGGCTTCTTGAGTCTCCTGGGTAGAGATGAAAGGACGGCATTCTATGTGGGAGATAGGTGGTGTCGCAGACCTCTTCCTCTGTTGAGGGATGGTTTTTCCAGTTTCACATAGATGGCTTCCTTCACCCCTCATTCAAACCATCTATCTTCCCTGTCCACTTTGGAGAACTGTCTTCTGTTGGACTGCTATTTGACTGTCGCTGCTGTTTCTTCGCTGCTGTTTCTTTTCTGCGCCCTGCCGAGTGCCCATCACCCTGCTTCCCCTCGTCTTTCCCCCTCTAAATGTTCCCTGGATCTGTGAGTACTGAGCACATGTTTTTTATTTTGCTTGTGTGACCAAGTGACGCGGCCACTACAGTTTCTAGGCTTCTACACTCCCAAGCCACAACTCAGGCCTGCAACGGGGGTTTGGTTCGCAAGTGGGTTGACCATAGGTTGCAGAGTGTATGTGTGTGCGTGTGTGTGTGTGGGGGGGGGGGGGGCTATGATTGATGTTATTTGATATTTTGTGTTTATTCATATTTGGGATTTAGTCTTAATTTTCTTTATTCATGAATGTGATTCTGATAAGTTCTGTTTTGGCATTACATTTAAAGAAACCTTGTTGTGTCATAGCTCATCGGTTATTCATGTTTAATAACTGTTAAAAGCATATATAAAATTTAGGACAAGAGACAAAACCAAAATCTAAGTGATATATCTTTATTATATAGCATAAATTATTTGGAGGCACCACCAGCTATTTTAGTTTAAAAGAGATTACCATTAAAATAGTTTAAGAGCATACAGGTAATAGCGCCATTTATTTTGAAACCGTACCCAGGCCCCGCCCACAGCACTACTATATATAGATAGATCGATAGATCGATAGATCGATAGATAGATAGATAGATAGATAGATAGATAGATAGATAGATAGATAGATAGATAGATAGGAAGAAAACTGAAATGTCTTCAATGAGGCAACTTGTTTGACAGCATAGCAAAACATCAATAATAATAATACATTTTACTCATAAGTACCTTTCAAGTCATTCATGGATACTGTAAAATTATGACATAAAGAACAATTCAGAAATCACAGCAATAAAAAATGAAATAGCACAATAGGAAAATGAATGAAAGCAGAAAAAAAAATATTTATCTGGTAAGAGAAGCAAGAGGAGAACATTGATTAAGAAACTGAGGGGGGAGTTAACGTAAAAAGGTACGTTTAAAAGTAACAGCAGGCGTGCACTGGCACAGACCAAGAGGCAGAGCATTACAAAGCTTAGGGCCAGCAATACTGAAAGCCCTGTCTGCCATGGAGCAAAGACTGAATGGCGGAATGAAAAGCAGGCTGGAGAAGACTGAACAGGTAAAGAGGGGCCAAAACATGGAGTGATTTAAAGACAATGAGAAGGGCTTTGCATTGAATGCAATATTGAACAAAGAGTCAATGCAGTTGCTGGAGGGTGGGGGTGATGTGCTCGCAGTGCTTTGTGTGACAGAGAACTCTCACAGCCAAATCCTGACACACCGTATTTAACGCAGCCCTCGAATAGAAACTCCAAGAAGAAGAGCTTTACTGCAGTCCAACCTGGATGTAATAAAGGCAGCAACCAAAGTGAGTGAGAGAGAGGAATAGTCTGGAAATATTCTCAAGCTGTAAAAAGGTTATTTTAATTATGCATTTGACATATGAATCGAAATAAAGGGCAGACACGAGTATAATGCCAAGATTTTCATCTCAGCAATAGTAGATGTGATTCAACCAGAGATGGCCAAATTAACGGGACATTTTCTTTAAGTATATTGTGGCTGGTGAGGCGATCAGAAAAGCCTGTGATTTGTCATGATTGAGCTTGAGGTAGTTACAATTCATCAAGGCTTTGAGTTAGACAGTGAATCAGGTTGGATGGTGGTAAAGTGTGGGAGGTCTTGGTGTGGATGTAGATCTGCGTATCATCACCATAGCAGTGAAGGTTAAGGTTATGTTGATGTATGATTTGTCCAAGGGGGTGTATGTATGTATATGAGGAACAGTAATGGTCCAAGAACTGTGCCCTGTGGGGCACCATGGGAAAGAGGAGACACGGGAGTCCTAAAGCTCCCAATAGAGACCAACTGCTTTCTTGCTGAGGTATGTTTTAAACCACGATAATGGCGTGTCAACAGTGCCCATCGGTGTTTCTCAACATTTTTGCAGCAACTCATGACAACCAGTGTGAAAGGCTTTTGCTCTGAAAGAAACCACGTCACAGCAGAATGTAGTGGAGGCAGCAAGAGGAAAAACTTTAGCTGGTTGGAGAGGCTTAGTAGTATTAGAGAATAGTGCTGTAGGGTTCCCTCGCCCTTTTGTGATGATGGTTGAATAATAGATGGTCTTAGCCTTATTGAGAGCATCGTTATAGAATTCCACATGAATAAGCAATGAAAATGAAATCCATCAGTATTTGCGTATAAAATATGTTAATGATATAATAATAATAATAGTAGGCATATGTGTACATCTATGATAAAGCCATGCATGTGCTTTCAGGCCCTGCTTGGTCAACTTTGCACACAGCCCTATAAAATCTCCCAACCAGCCCTGCCTGAATGTTAAAGTCATCATTGATACACTTCCAGTTACCTCATCTCTACAGGCTGGATTTCAACTGGATATTGACCGTGAGGATTTTCAATCGGCCTGTCCAGGGTGTCTCCCCGCCTGCTGCCAAATGACTGCTGCTGGGATAGACGCCAGCATCCCCGCGACCCTGAGAGCAGGACAAACGGTTTGGATAATGGATGGGTGTGTGTGTGTGTGTGTGTGTGTGTGTGTGTGTGTGTGTGTGTATAGATATATATATTTAGTAATTGTTAATTTAGATGAAACCAGCTCAGTTACAGTGATCTGCATGTTCCCTTTAATCTCCCTCTATCTAACTTTATTAACATTGTGCCTGTAATGGTTCTTGTGTATCATAATGTTTATCACTAACTCTCTTTGCATAGCAAAGATGTGAATATCAGTAACTGTCTGGCTGGAGTATGGTAAAGACACAGCTGATGGAAGTGCCTCTAATTCTGGCCAGTTTATTAGACGCGGAATTACTTGTCATCAGCAACCACTAAATAATATCCAACTGACTCAAACCCAGTGAGATGAGAACAAAGAAAACACATCATTCAGACATGTTTTATTTGGAAGGTCTAAAATAATTATTTTGCAGTTGGTAGGATGTTCACACGCGACTCCATAGTTTGTATTAAACTAAAAAGCTAATTAAGAAAATAGGTTTTCAGGGTCTTTAAATTTGAGAGGTTTAATTTTCATTCATTGCTATTCTTTTCATATGTATTTGTTTTCACAGATGTTTGCTCCGTCTTTGCAGCGTGTCCTCAGTTGTCACCAATAATGGCAATATGAAGGCTGTTATAAGGGGGAAAACATCCAAACAGTGACAGGGAAGCATACCCTTGTTTTAAGCTTTTGCAACACATGGGGTTTTGGATTATTGCAGTTTTCACATTTTACTGTGGTTGATTGGAGGGAGTCTTAAAAAATTGGAATACTGGATATTTATGGCATTGCAATATCTTAAAAATCACAGTACACATTTATTGAATCGGCACTCGTATATCATTGTAATATCAAATTGGGAGATGGGTGCTGTTTCCCAGTCCTGGTAACATCTCTTCTCGTCAGTGACATTTTGTAATTGCTCTACAATCTCCAGTACTACTACTATAATATATTCTGGCATTCACTGCACTATACATAGGAGTTCCAAGAAAGTCTTATACAACAGCCAGTATTCTAAATGTCTACTTCAGTTATAGTACACCGTGCTAGAAAACTAAAATGCTTGATTGGATTACGTTAAAAAACCCAACCAATCTAACAAAATAACATGGTCAAATCATGATATATATCATTATTATAGAAAATCATGATATCATTATTATAGAAAAGCACTATATAAATATTGTTATTATTATTTGACCACATATTATATTATAGTATATTTATTCAATATAGACTTGACTGATCCCAAGTCCTTCTAATATCGGGATCATTCCTGAACATTAAATTTGTAAGTCAGAATACTGCCGATGTCCTGTTGTTGTGACTGATCAGCGTATTTAACACATCCCAAGTGATCTGAAAAGCAAAATCCCTGAACAGAAAAAAATGTGGTTTTCTGAATTGCACCAACCCACCACCACTCCTTTTGTTTTCCCCTGTTCTCGGCACAGGGTCGAGGTGAGCATGCAGCGGTGACTGGATATCTCGACCTCTTGATAACCTAATGTTTCTCAACCCAGTTTTATTACTTTCAGGTTTTCTCTACTACATTCCCTCTTTCGGTGCGCTATATGTTTTTCTCTAAACTGAGACTGGAGCAGGCTAGTGGGCAGCTCTTCTCTTAAGCCCCTTAAGTTAAGCCTTGTTAGAGCTTTAGTATCCTACGGAAAGTGATCTAGCATGGAAGAAGAGGCAAAGAGGTAAAAGTGAGTGCGAAGGGTTCTCTTAGATTTAAAGCTTTCTCTATCATACCCACATCATTGGAATTGCAATCATATATGTCTATATCACATATGGTGCTCAACAAGAAATGACCTTCACTCCATGCATTGCTGTGAATTTGTAGCGGCGGTTGCTGTTTTCTTCGGAAAACAGAAAAGAAAGTTGAAATGTAAAGGACTGGAGAATTTTAAGCTATGTAACAAAATGTTAAAGCTCAAATATGTATGCATCATTACCAGACAGAATAACAGAGAGACAGCTCAACCATTACTTTGTTCTTCTTTGACCGCCAAAGGGGGAGATTTTTTGAACCGGCCCTCTGCAACAGGAGGTCAGAGCTCTACAGGGGTCAGAACTCTACGGGGGAGGAGGGGGGGGGTCAGAGCCCAGTGTCAGCTACAGCATAACAAACTAGGAGCTGGTGGGAGTTCATTGTCTTGCTCAAGGACACTTCACCGGGGCTTGAACCTGGGCTGTCTAGATGAAATAATGTCTACCTCCCTCACCTTGCCCTGCTGCCCCAAAACGGGCTGTTTCTGCAAAAACCAGAACTCCAACTTGTCATAAGGTAGGCATAGAGTTGAATATACTTATATATGAGCATTGCCAAACGTAACTCTCTTCAGAAAATCCAGAACAGAGTCAACTGTGTTGTTAATGTTTTCATTACCACATTTTCATATCCACATAGCCAAATGCCAAACACACCGCTTGGTTAAATGTGAACCAAGGTAAATAGGAAATTAGGGTTTGGTTCATAATGGGATTTTTTTCCACTTCTTTTAGCTTGCAAACTTGCTACAGAAAAATAGAATAAAAGATATGCTGTCATGGGTTCAAATATATATGGAACGAATGACCGTCTTGGATTTTCAAAGTTTAATAACTGTGGAGAAAAAGATACAGACCTGCCGCTCCCTGACTTCTCCTAAAATTGCATATATTTGCATTTAAAATGAGTTTTAGATCAATTGCACCAAAAAGTTATCGCAAAGATCTACCTCAAACAACCATGGGCGGTCAAAATGACCGCTCGTAAGTTGCGCGTGATCGTGCGCGTCATGTCACTATTTATGACGTGTGTCGGTCGCGTCTTTTCCTTCGGGAAGTTCGTCGCTCTGTCCTAGAAACTCCTAGCGTCCTCCAGTGGAGAGAAATATTCTAAACTTGATGTTTGGTTATTTCCAACATGTCTGGTTACAGACGCACCATGACTACCACCGAGGCGCTGCATTATTTACAGGCGTTGGACAGCCGCCATTTTGAATCGTTTGAAAAAAAATATTAAAAGTTGTTAAAATATTGACTTTTGGTGTCAGTTTCATAACAGACATATGTAATGTATAGATATCTCAACTGGGTATTTATCTTGACAGAATATGGAGTTAAAAACCGCGGCGGTCAAAATGACCGCCCACGGCCGTTCTAGTAGTTTTTATGTTCCGGCCGTTGTTTGGGACTGTTTCAATATTTATTTTTAGGTTTTTTTTTACATTTCACGTTTTACAGGCCTTGTTACGTTTGTTAGATTAGTAATATGTGTTTTACGTTTTGTTTTGCTGGTCATATTTTCACTTTTTCAATTTTGCTATTCAAGTTCGACCATGTCTCTCTGAAGGCTAAATTGTTTAAAAATAGTATTATAGTTGTTAAAATGTTAATTTTGGTGTCAGTCGTTTCCTAACAGACACACTAACATATCCAATGCATTAATATCTCAATTGGGTATTTATCTTGACAGAATATAGAGTTTAAAAACAGGCGGTCATTTTGACCGCCCATGGTCGTTTTAGGTTGTGGTGAAATTCCGGTCGTTCTAGTGTTAAATGGTCGTCAGCTCTTCAGCTTGCCTGGTTGTTCTGTTTCTAGAGTTTCTCGGACCTATGGAGTAAAGAAACACCCCACTGTGAGCTCGCAGTGCATTGCACTACGTCGCCGTTCCCTGATTAAATTCAGACTTTAGTGAAAACAGTTTCACCCCACAATCACAGCAGTATAATGAGAGGTGGACCCAGACCCCCACCCCGAGATTCAGCTCAGGTTTTGGAGCAGTTTGGTGTTAACCAGAGTACACATGGAGTGTTCACACCTGCCAAAAAGATGCAGACTTCATAAAGTCAGCACCAGATGATGTAGGGGTGAAAATCATCTAAGAGAAAGTTCAAATGAGATGTATTTGTATAGAATATATAAGCTGCAGAGAATGTATGTGACTCATGACTGTACATTAACGAGCCTTTATTTTTATTTTTTTCTGGCTTTGGGAGCTTTGCTCCAAAGCTCATGATTCTACGCCGTCTCTCTGAAAGGTTGATAATGATAATGTATGCATGCTATTTATGAAAATAGTGAACAGCTGCTACTTATCCCTGTGTCTACAAGAGCTTAGCACCACTGTTACACAAAGTGGATTTACCAGCATGGCGTACATGTTGGGTGCACTGAATGTTGCTATGCTAAGGAAAAATATGATCCCACAATAACAAAATGTAAACAAAATAATCACAAGGTATGAACACAATAATTACATGGAATAAACAAAATAATTACAAGGAATAAACAAAATAATTACAAGGAATAAACAAAATAATCACAAGGAATAAACAAAATAATCACAAAGTATAAACAAAATAATCAAAAGGTATAAACAAAATAATCACAAGGTATGAACAAAATAATTACATGGAATAAACAAAATAATCACAAGGAATAAACAAAATAATCACAAAGTATAAACAAAATAATCAAAAGGTATAAACAAAATAATCACAAGGTATGAACAAAATAATTACATGGAATAAACAAAATAATCACAAGGAATAAACAAAATAATCACAAGGTATAAACAAAATAATCACAAAATAATCACAAGGAATAAACAAAATAATCACAAAGTATAAACAAAATAATCAAAAGGTATAAACAAAATAATCCCAAGGTATGAACAAAATAATCACAAGGTATGAACAAAATAATCACAAGGTATGAACAAAATAATCACAAGGAATAAACAAAAATAATCACAAGGTATAAAAAAAATAATCACAAAATAATCACAAGGAATAAACAAAATAATCACAAAGTATAAACAAAATAATCAAAAGGTATAAACAAAATAATCACAAGGTATGAACAAAATAATCACAAGGTATAAACAAAATAATCACAAAATAATCACAAGGAATAAACAAAATAATCACAAAGTATAAACAAAATAATCACAAAGTATAAACAAAATAATCACAAAGTATAAACAAAATAATCACAAGGTATATACAAAATAACCAAAAGGTATATACAAAAGATTTTTAATTTTTTCCACTGTTTAACATTGTCTCCCCAGACAGCAAAATGAAACTGGGCCAGATGTATCGCATCAACTGGCGTGGATCCACAAAACGGATCTGCCCCAGTGTCTTTCTGACTTTAGGAGGCCACACTCTGGCCAGAGGCGCGGGGCGGTCTAGGAGCAGATGTGATTCCTATGCGGATCAGCCGGACTGTGGGCGGATCTGGCCCAGTGTCAGGTGCTATGAGGGTCTATTTATTTTCCATTATTCTTTGCACCCTCACCCTGCGTACACACACAAACAACACGGGAGTAGATATACTTGAACATGATTGCTGAAGAATCAGTACCACCTGGGACCAGTTAGATCAGTGCTTTACATTGTTCACGGGACACGTGTCGTCTGTCCAGCTATTACCCACAACCTCCCCTGCCAATGCTGGATGTCAGTACATTCACTGACCTTCTCATAAGGTGAGATGGTGATGCGTCTAATGACAAAGACGTAATGCCAACAGGCCTCGTTTGTTATGTCAGATTTGTGCAGAACTGCCAGATACACCCTCACAAAGCCTTGCTTATAATGAAGGAACGGATGTCATCAAAGTCCATAGTTTGATGTGAAACATGAAATGCGCCGCAAAAATGAACAGGAATTTGAAAAACAACAACAAACGAGAAATCAGCAGCACCGTCAGAAAGCCGCCGTGTCTACTGAACGACAGTGCAGACGGTTTGGGCCCGGTACTGAACGTCGGCGTCGACACGGCTTTCCAACGGGACACTTGAGATGACGGACGGGGGAAGAGCGTGGGCAGGTATCATATCTCTATCAGATGCTAATATAGAGAGGAAGCATAGTCCTCTTCCTCCAAGCAGGGAGTGTCATCCCTCATCCAATGACTCCCTCCGCGGGTACACACTTCATCACAATAACCCCCCCCACCCCCACACCCCCATAGACAAGTGAATGAAATGAATAGTATGGCCGAGGAGGAGTACAGGGATACTTACTCTCCTGCCTGCCCCCCCCCCCATAACTCTCGGGCACACCGCATCCCCTGGTGACACGCTGATAAAAGTGTGACGAGAGGAAAGGCTCTTTTTCACGAGACCGTCTCAGGTGTCCAAACTGAGACGGTCTCGTGAGACTACACACTCGGCCGGACAGCCAAGTAGCGAGGACGGGTTCCGATGTGTGTTGACAGGCAGCAGCCCAAATTCAAGACGTGACCATTCACGTCCCTTTGCTTCTGATGTTCGCCTTGGCCCCGACAGCCTACGCCTCTTTTGCCGGTGTCCTCCCTGACGGGGAGGTTATAGGAGATGCACCCAACCCGATCCACCTGATTGGGCGGCATGGTGGCCCAGTGGTTAGCGTTGTCGCCTCACAGCAAGAAGGTCCTGGGTTGTCCAACCTTGAGGGGGGGGGTGTCATCCCAGGTCGTCCTCTGTGTGGAGTTTGCATGTTCTCCCGGCCTTGAGGGATCCAGTATGTCATGTATGCCTGGTAGGCCTACTGGGTTGAAAACGAGTTTCCAGTATCAGCGTTTCTTCCCGAGGTGTCGATACAGGCGTAAACGCGTGTTGTACAATTCAGGGACTTCTGGAACGCACAATAGTTTTTTCAACGAAGTCTTTTTTTTGAGTTTTCATTATACAAACTCCAGTTTTATTATGCAATATATTATACGGCAAGTTTTAACGTCAACAAACACAACGACCCTACTCATTCGCTCTTAATTAGAGATTAGAGGCAAAGTCAGTTTAAAGCACTACAATAGCAATCATACAATTCAACGGCACCATTAACAAGGTGAGGCTATACATAATCAAAAAGTTACACCATTGCGACACATTTTCGAAACCTACCTCCAGCCCCTTCTGGGGTTTACCACCACCTCGATTCTTTAACTCTCCTGCCCTGAGATTTCCTCCTGTAGGAGCTCTCCTATATCTCCACATTCTATCCATCCATCCATCCATCAATCCATTATCCAAACCCCTTATCCTGCTCTCAGGGCCGCGGGGATGCTGGAGCCTATCCCAGCAGTCACTGGGCGGCAGGCGGGGAGACACCCTGGACAGGCCGCCAGGCCATCACACAGGACCCCCTCCCCCACACACACACCTAGGGACAATTTAGTACGGCCGATTCACCTGACCTACATGTCTTTGGACCAGTGTTGTAGTGCTCGAGTCCAGGACTCGGACTCGAGTCCGACTCCCGTGCTGATTTTCAGGACTCATGACTCGACTTGGACTTGAGCACTCATGACTCGGACTTGTACACAGGGGACTCGAGACTCAACTCGGACTCGAGGTTTAGTGACTCGACTACAACACGGCTTTGGACTGTGGGAGGAAACCAGAGCACCCGGAGGAAACCCACGCAGACGCGGGGAGAACATGCAAAGTCCACACAGAGGACGACCCGGGACGACCCCCAAGGTCGGACTACCCCGGGGCTCGAACCCAGGACCTTCTCGCTGTGAGGCAACCGCGCTAGCCACTGTGCCGCCTCACTTTTTTCAATGACGATGACATGAGTTGCATACTATCTTGAGGATAAAATGTGAATATATTATATTCATCACAATATATTATAGTCATTAAAGTCATGTTATATTTTATAAAATCATCGGATGGTGTCCAGGTTCCCTCACAAACACCCAATTTGTTTTTCAGTGAAGATGTTATTCTCTCCATGGACACAGACTGTGCCATATTTTTTGATCCAAGCACCAATTGAAGGGGCCAGAGTTTTCTTCCAGTTAAAAGCTATCGCTCGTTTTGCCTGCAACATAGCAAAATCAATAACTTCCTATGCTTTGTTATTCAAACTGCGATCTGTTGGACACTCGCATATCAATATCATCTCGGGGGTCTAGCGGAATATTCACGGATAAAATGATCACGATTTTATTGATCACCTCCCTCCGGAATTCCTTATCACACTCCCAAATAAAAAGTATGACTGTTCTTCGAGCCGGATTACATTTAAAGCAAGTGTCAGACGGAGTGCTATTATAGTTATTCAATTTGACGGGGGGTTTCATACGTCTCCATCAACTAATTGCGTTGAAGTAGCTTTCAATTAGTGTTGGCTGTTTGGATTTGAGCCTCCTCACAGAGGCCGTGTTCCAATTATTATTTGAAGTGTCCTCTTTTAAATCTGCCCTCCATGCATCAAGTCCTGATACCGAGGTCTCACTGGAGCCAGATGCAACCCGGTTATATCAAACCGTTACTAGACAGCATTACACACCATTACTGCAGAGGTCCTACTCACCAAACCCACCCAGCTCACTGTGGCCCCCCCCCCTGCAACCGTCAGTGGATTACAAACCTCCTGACAGACAGGAAACAGCAGGTGATCCCTAAGGGATGTGTGCTCCCCCCCCCCGTTGCTCTTTTCCCTTTGCTCCTCAGGAGACCCGTCTCTGTTCAACTCCTCAACAGTCAATACTACAGTCATCGGCCTCATTCGAGAGCTACTGGATGAGTCTGCACACAGATGGGGAGGTTGAACGGCTGGCCCTGTGGTACGCTCACAACAACCTGGAACTGAACACACCCAAATCTGTGGAGATGACGGTGGACCCCCCCCCCACCACCACCACCACCACCACCACCACCACCACCACCACCACCATACAAAACAGCACTGTGTTGGCTGGGGATTCCTCCCGGTTTCTGAGTTCTACAGCCTCCCAGGACCTGAAAGGGGGAGTCCCAACGTACCAGCTGTACCAGCTCAGGAAATACAAGCTGCCTCAGGAGGTGCTGATCCAGTTTTACACCGGGGCCGTCGAGTCTGATCTCTGCACTTTCCACCGCTGTGTGGTTTGGATGGGCCACTAAACGGGACAGGAACAGACTGCAGCAGACAGCCCAGTCTGCAGAAAAGAGGATTGGTGCCGACCTGCCCCGCCATCCGGGACCCGCCACACCTCCAGAGTCAGGAAACGGGCAGGGCCAAATCACTGCAGACCCCTCACACAACCCCCCCCCCCAACTCCTCCCCTCTGGTAGGCGCTACAGAACACTGTACACCAAAACCACCAGACACAGGGACACTTTCTCCCCCCCCCCCCGCCATCACACTTACGGACAGTTAACTCACCGCGGCCCTGTGCAATAACCATGCAGCACTATAACACCCGCCGTACCTACAAATACTACAGATGTTTCAGTCTAAAATACAAATATGCAGTACATTTCACTCACTACTGTATATCTGAACAGGCTGTATAATGTACTTTAAAAATCCACCAACTACGATCAAGTCTTTCTTTTTTAACTGTTTAATATGTATCTCGGCACTCCTTGCACCCTTCGCTTCTGTTTTTGTACCCCGTTAGCAGTTCGCAGAAAGTTTCAAATTCCTTGGATGTGTAAACATACTTGGCCAATAAAGACAGTTCTGTTTCTGATCCGATTCGGATCCACTGCAATGCTCGTTAATCATTTCTTCAAAGGGTGGAAGTGCAAGAATTTCTGCTTCTACTTCTTCTTCTTCTCTTCTATGTAAAACCAGTCACTGGTTGAGGAGATCCTCAATTGCAGGTATTTATGATTTTTCATTATTATTATTGGAAACCGGTGTTATATACGTACATGTTAGACACAGATCAGTGTTTCACAACATCTCTCCCCCCCTTTTTTGTCTTTCTTGGTGTGTTAGAACAGAGAAGTACAATAACACCTTGTTCCAACCCCCCACCCATCCCAAATACTTAAAGAAAACAGGGAAGAAGAAAAAATAATGCACATACAGAACTGAATAAGTAAATAACACACACACACACACACACACACACACACACACACACACACACACACACACACACACACACACACACACACACACACACACACACACACACAGAGGGAGTTGATAAAATGAAATAGAATAAAGTAGGGAGGTCAGTGCAATAAAACGGATGCTCGGGATGCCCTCCCCAAGGACTGGATTCATTGATAATCAGTTGGGGTCCAGAGCGGTAGGAGGATTCATTTATGAATTTCTTCCTTGGGACGTTATAGAGCCCTATTACAGAGTGGTTATAGAGCCCTATTACAGAGTGACACACGATATTAACGTTTCCTCCATTTCGCCTTCCGTGCCTGGCTGGCTGCCTCTTTTCTATTGGCCGCGCATGTGGACGTCACGGCGCGCTTTGCCCGAAGATGCGCGCGCACTTCGCGGAAAGCCGGCGTGGCGCGACACAAGCCAATGGAAATACTTGCTCTCAGCGGCGTCATTATGAAACCCACCGCTTTTCTGGGCACCCCGCCTCCGTTTGGCCAGTACTCGTACCCGTTTTCCGCGAACTCTGCCTCTGATTGGCTAGTACTCGTCGCCTCCGTTGGTTAGGTTGGTTAGGGTTAGGGTGGGGTTAGGGATAGGGTTAGCCAATCAGAGATAGAGTAGGGGCGGGTCTTCCTAGTCTTGCCCAGAAAAGAAGTGGGATCCATAATAACGCCTTTCAGCGCGCGGCTGCGCTGTTGTCGCGTTATGTATGAAATGGACAGAATCACGTCCGTCCGTGTGTCTGTCTGTCAACCGGACGAACAGCGCCACTCTGCCAGTGCAACCCTCATTGTGGTCAGAGGGGGAATTACATCCAAACGGGAGCGGCCCGAGTAATAATTAAGAAAATAAATCATATAGGCCTAAAGCTCATCAAACACACTTCTAAACATTACAGAACTATCACTGACATTGACCACAACCTCAAAACGCGTTTCTACAATACTTAA
The DNA here is from genome assembly GCF_029633865.1 of Lampris incognitus. Lineage (NCBI taxonomy): Eukaryota > Metazoa > Chordata > Actinopteri > Lampriformes > Lampridae > Lampris > Lampris incognitus. The sequence continues at coordinate 44,416,102 of NC_079221.1, forward strand.
AATATCCTAGATAAATCAACATTTGTGTTTTTCTCTCTCAAGTAAACCACCTAAATGCGGTGCAATTTATGTTTCGGCTGCAGTAAATATTTGATATAGTCTGCACTGTAGCTATATATTTTTACGACCCTGTTTACAACCCTATTTTGTAAACTGGAAGAAATTGTGGTGCTGATTTGTACCAAGCTGCGTGGTGCGGCCCAAGCGATTTGCATTTCCCGAGACTTGCAAGTTGTAAATACAAACTGGGGGCTTAAGGGGATGGGAAACACGTTTGTGTGATCAGATTTTAAATATCTAATTGTTAAATGGGGAGAACTTAATTTTGGCACCCCCTTGGTGACCATGCTCATATGGGTATAGTCACATAGCTGAAGTCAGGCGCTCTCCATAACAGCTGGTCTCATGTCTGTGGCCCCTTCTGTTGCCGAATGACCAGCCTTCCAACATGCACCGAGGTCAAGGTTCAGAGGTCAATATTTAAAAGCAGGAGCCATTTACAATCTTAAGACTGGCATAATGTTACTCTACAGGTCGAGACCTTTCCAACATCGTATTTGGTTTAGTCCTACGACAAAGTTTAAATGTTAACTGTTCATGGATTAATTTCAACATTTCGTGGACACATCTTACTGCCAGAGGTAGGGACAGCTCAGGGAAACCCTAGATGTCAGCTTTAAAGTTGTTGTGTAATAATGATGACAACATACAACTACTACTACTACTACTACTACTACTATTACTACTACTGCTACTTCTAATGATAACACTGGACAATGAAGATTTTGCTTCCTGAACACTTTCGGGTGTATTTTATGGATTTTGGGTTGGTGATCACGAAAATCACCTTAAAATATTCCTATCACATACCATTTTGTAGATATTGTAGCAGGCTATATGGGCACCATTCACCATAATTGGTAGACATGGGCCCCGGAAACCCTTTCTTAAAGGGCCCATGTCTACCAATTATGGTGAATGGTGCCCATATAGCCCGCTACAATATAACCTATATTTGTGATTTCTTATCATAAGAAACCTGCAATAACATGGAACTGTTGCTGAAACACATACAGTACAACAATTATGACTGGAACATCTGTGGTGATCTTAAAGTGTTGGCACTGCTACTAGGAATGCAGCTCAGATATACAAAGTACTGTGTTTCTTTGTGAATGGGATAGCTGTGCTAAAGAGTCACAATACATTAAAAAGAACTGGCCGCTCCATAAGCATTTCGTGGAGCGGCCAGGGCAGGAAAGCGTGGCGCATAAACCACTTGTCGACCCAACAAAGATATTTCTGCCTCCTCTTCATATAAAACTCGTATTGATGAAAAATGTTGTGAAAGCAATGAACAAAGAAGGTGATGGATTTCACTATTTGAGACAGACGTTTCCAAGAGTAACTGATGCCAAGACTGAGGAAGGCGTTTCTGTTGGTCCACAAGTCAGACAGGTCATCAATGACAGGGAGTTAACAGATCTGCTAGCGGGGCCAGAGAAAATAGCATGGAAGGCTATTTAAGGATGTTGTTGAGAATTTTCTTGGCAACTACAGAGCACCAAACTACACTGAGCTGCTTGACAACATGCTTAAAGCACACAAAACCATCACTGAAAACTAATTTTCTGCATTCACACTTGGACTTCCTCCCTGCTGATCTTGGTGCAGTCAGTGAGGAACGTGGTGAAAGGTTTCACCAGGACATTGCGACCGTGGAAAAGAGATGTCAGGGCAACTGGGATCCATCAATGCTGGCCGACCATTGTTGGACGCTGACACGAGAGGCACCAGATGCTGAGTACAAATGAAAATCAGCTGCAAAACATTTTAAGCTCAGTTGAACTAACACCATGTGTCAGCACCATTATGCGATTAAACATGTTAAATTCAATAAAAGTTCTTTCAATGTTTCTCCAAATTCCTACATGATACAACAAATCCTCTAATTATTTTTTATGTTCAGCTTGACATTGCCTATCATAATCTCTATTTTTTTTCAGGAAGCAGAACCTTTGAAAAAAAGGGGTTGTCCAGTGTATTATAATGTATATGTCTCTCTATATAACTGGAAATCGACCAAGCCCTTATCCTCCAGAACTCTCTATCTGAGATAATTCATTAAAACTAAGTCAGCCGGCGAACCACTTCCTGCTGAGATCTCAAGAACGTCACACTGAATGAAGAACTCCAGATTTCAGAAGGCACCAATGAATGAAACATCTGCTGGCGCTGTAACTACAGATTTTGTCGTGCCTATTGACATTCATAAGGGATGTATTATGGCCGCTGAAAGACTTGCATGCCAGAGGACACTTCAGACCATTTGTGCACTGTGAAAGGACACGCTGTTCATGCATCACGTCCTGAGCTGCTCAGTTCCACAAGGGTTGCAGCTGTGAATGAAGTACACTGATGTGGAGCACCACCAACTATTAGACGTCCTACTTTTCCGGGAGTTTGATACCTAACGTATTTCACGTGTTTACAAAAGGGCCTCCATGAATGCAAGTCAAAATGTCGTATTTGGTGGGAAAAACAGAACTGAAAACAAATACAAAATGGCCATTCATCTACTTTGTTATACCCACTGGTTCCTAACCCTATATGGTATAAGTTATGCACAGTTATGCAGCTACATATCGATCACTGGCTTTATAGTGAAATGGTATTCTGATTTTACTATTGCTTTATCATTTTTTTTTTCAGATGATAGCATAGAAAACTTGCACTGTTTACTTGCGAGACAGTGACAGTGATTTTGCATGACTGATTTTGATTGACAGACGAGTGTTCATCTCTGCTGCACCACCAGCATCAACATATAACAAACAAACTTAATGGCATGCATACAAACTTGCACAAAAACAGTCTTAATTTACCTTTTATACTATTCATATAAACTTATTTGGTTCAGTGCATGTAATTCATCTTTAATTTTCACTTTTAATTTAAGCTGCCATTCAGTGTTGATGAATAAAATCCATGTTTATGTATTGTCACTGCATACTGATGATTTTCTTTGCATGTCAGGGAGACAGTGTGTGGGTGTGGGCTGGTATTTTGAGAGCAAATCCTTCTGAAATACTCTGATGTGGAATTTGTGCAGACACCAGACACATTTTCATTCATTTTACCTCCATTACAGCACATGAAGACGGCACTCCATGGCAAAATGTCTTCTCAGGAGCTGACCTTGCCCTGGGCGGGCTGGGCTTATGCAGTATACATCTTACGTCTCGTGGGGCTTTTGAAACTTAGGCAGTGTTTAAAAGGGGAGATTTGTGAGGCTTTCAGCAACTCATCACTCTCAGAAGCTCAATAATCCATGCTGTTTATCCAGAGACTGCTCTGGGCTCAACCTCTCACAGGCTTCCAGTGAAATGGCAAGGGTTTAAACATTACAGCCTGATATGTTTGTAAGTTTTTTTTTTTTTTATAGATAAGCGGTTTGGATAATGGATGGATGGATGGGTGGGATTGATTTTCCTTTCTTAGTGATGTGAATTGTCCAATTATGCTAATAAGTGTCCCTCTGTAAACTGTCTCTTTCATGTCATGCCAAAAATGAAAGAATAGAGAGTCGCCATTCCTGAAGTTGCCACATAGCCCTCAAACGTGGATCTGCCCTGTAATAATAATAATAATAATAAATTGAGTTTGTATAATGCTTCTCCTCTGCAGAGACAGATCTCAAAGTGCTTTACATTATAGGACTATAGTAAAAGAAAAGGAATATATATATATATATATATATATATATATATATATATATATATATATATATAAATAATAAAAAAGTAAATGTAAAAAAGCAAAGTAATCAGTAATCTAGCCACACCTTGCCTGTGCCACACCATTATGGAAATGCCATATTAAAAACAACCAATGCGGAAGCTTTGGCAGGTGTTTAAACACTCAAATTTGGTTCTTATTTAGAAAAACTGTAATTGGTCAAAGTCTTCACATTAAACATACTATTTAACTTGCTTTGACGAAGAACAACTGTACTGCTACACCCAATGTGACTCTTGTCCTATATTAGGGTTTTACAGCCAGCTACACTCTCCCTTGCATCATATCCTCCAAGGAACAGACCAGTGTTGTATATGGACGGGATTTAATAACAAGGACGTGTGAAACTGAAAATGAACATACAGAAAAGCATACATCAGTATACAATACAACATAGCTTACTCAATCTAGAGTTACAGTTAGGATAACTAATCCTCTATTTTCAGGAAACAACGGTGAGTATAAAACTAACATTTTCTTTGCAGGAAAAAAATGTAAGTTGTAACTAATCAGGTATAGCACTGAACACTGTATTTACGCTAGCATCAAAAGTATAGCCTGAATGCCATCATTAAAATGTGCTGTCATACATACATGTTACCAAAATTATACAAACTAGCAAATATGTCAAAAATACTTCAAAATAAAGATTCTAGCAATGATGGATATTAGCTTTACTTACAGATATTGCCCCTCAAAGGGGTAGAAACTAGGTGCTGGCTAATGATGGAGCATGACTATTGCTGTGTTGTCACACCATTTTCTTGTTGTCACAGGAAAATGAAGTAGCTGAAACTGCAGCACTTATCTATGCCACTGGAATGCAAAAGACTCTAAAGAGAATGGAACTATGCCCCTAGTGGCAGGGAGGCTCTAAAAATAAAGGAAACCGTTCCATTACAACAGCACTGGAATGAGAACCAGTCAACAATGTACCGAGACATTTATTTTCTTTTTTGGCATTGTAAACTTTTGCATACAGCCTTTTAATGATATTCATCTCTTATTATTCAGATACTCTCCTCTTTCATGCACACACGTGAAAATAAAAGGTATTAGAGAGCCTCTCCTTTCAGATGTAACAAACCCACCAGCAGAACCATCTGGAGGATTTGTACATTTGCTCTCATGACAACATCCAGATGTGGGTAAAGGCCCTGTTGTCCTCGCTGCATCAAGAAAATAAGCCAGCAGACACAGTGGCAATACATGTGCGAAGGTCAGCTTGTTAACCAGAGTAATTGGATTTCTCAGTCCTCTGTGGACCATGTGAGCCTTTAGCCTGGTTCTGCCTCAAAGACACACTTTCCATGCCTCTGCTTTTGCTATTGATTTGTCTGTCATTTGGATTCATAGTCAACACTGTGGCGCACATCAGTCAAATTCCCCCTCGTTCATCTGAAAGTCTAAAATCTTGAGAAAGCAATGAGGCACTTTTGATGACTAGATCTGAATCTTTGCCCCCCTCCAAATAGTTGAAAAGTCTGAAATAAAATCCTGGAGACTGGATACTTACAACTCTCTTGGCTGAATAAGAGCCTTCCTTTTGTCCCTGGCTTATTCTTAAGCAGCTGTCACAATAGCAGCCGCTAATTTATTATCACAAATCATAATAAATCTAAATATATAAATAACTTGATCTTTGTTTGAAACCCAACACTGTGGCCTACAACAGTTTCTAGAGTATAGCATGTGTCAAAGTAAGAGCTCTTCTGTTCTATGCAACATAGAGAGTGATGGAATGACTGGAAAAGAAACATCAATAATTCACAGTGCCGAAATGGTACAGCATGGACTTCTGGAGAAGGACAGAGAGAAATAAAGTAGAGAGACGGGGGGAATTTAGATGTTGCTCTTGGCTGTTTCTGGTAACTTTTGAAAACTATTCATCAATGTTATACAGTGTGTGAACTCTACAAAAAAAATGCACTGGGTTGAAAATTTCTAGAGGAAATGAAAAAGTGCCCGTCAGTTCCAACTCTTACATTTAATATGAAGTCTAATCAACTCTTTGGCCAACCTACGAATAAAGCAACTTAATCTTCTAGCCAATATTGACAATGGGCTCTAATATCATAGAAAAAGCTCTTGAGTCACGGTCTTCGGGCAACAACCCCCTCATCAATTTTGCTTTTGAGAGTTCAAAAACCCAACCAGCGTTATTAACTTGAGACATTTTTTTGCATGCATTTATATCCTTCACGTGACGCCATATTGACATGATTCATTTCGAGGGATTGTGTAACTGTAAGAAGGTCATCGTGGTACGTGCCTGAGATTGTGTCAACAGACAAAATGAGATAGTGTGGTGTCCTGAAGTTCACCACTAGAGGGCATCTGTGGATTAGAGTCCCTTGCTGCGCACGCGTCGGCGTTGTTTACTAATGCTGCTACAAGGTCCGTCATAAATTAACATGTTATCTAGTTTTTACATAACTTTACTTCTAACCACTTTTAATTGATTTGATGGTTTGTCTGTACTATTTTCTGGATTTTATCGGATCATCGATTGTTGTATGGGGTAGTATGCGGCGAGATTGTGGGGACTCGGCAGTTTTATGTTTTATTTATACTTCCTCGCTGAGCTTTTTTGTCCGATTTCCGGAAATACGACAGTCAGTGGTGGGCGGTGTCGGCTAAAGCAGCCCGTACCTGAGAAGGCAGCTGTCGCGGAAACAGTGGGATGAAGAGGAAGTCGGGCTCGTGCTCTCCCAGGAGACCCAGCATCCTGTCCCTAAATTCAGACGGTTTACCGTCACCGAGGCCCTGTGGAGAGAACATCCGGCTGGCCCGCTCAGCATCAGAAAGTTCGAACGTTCCCAACAGGTGAGCCTTGAGAGTCTCGTATTTGTCCCGCTGCGGAGGATTTTTGAGGAGATTCGCCACTCTGGGTGCTGTTGAAGTGCCGGGGACCGACACCACTTAATAGTATTGTAGCGAATTCGGGGTACAACGCAACCACAGGAACTGCCGCGGCCGGGAAGCGAACCCGTATCGCCCGCACCGCAGGTGACATCGCTAATCGCTCGACTAAAGGGTCAGACCCGCCAACCAGCGGCCAGCGCGTCTTCTTATCCATGCACGTTACAGTATTGTAGCGAATTCGGGACGAAACCACAGGAACTGCCGCGGCCGGGAAGCGAACCCGTATCACCCGCACCGCAGGAGACATCGCTAACCGCTCGACCAAAGGACCAGTCCCGTCAGCGAGCGGCCAACGTGTCTACTTATCCATGCACGTTACAGTGTTTTGTGGCGTCCGCGGTGATTTCCCGCAATGCGAACAGCGCTTCTGTCTGGGCGAACCAAGCCGAGGCGGACGACTCCCAGAACTCCGGCAGCTTGAGAGAAACCGCATTAGTCGTCATGTTGCTAAAGATGTGTCTCTGGAAACGTCCAGCAGACGAACGTCTGGGCCACCAATGTAGAATTGCAGGAAAGTAGAGACGGACAATTTTTCTCATTGACTGCACGAACGCGTGTGTCAATTATTCCTCCGCACAAAATCATAATCTCAGCAACATGGGGCTGCTCCAACCATCCTAGTCCTCGCTCCGCCCTCTCAATCCGGAAACCCTTTCTTAAAGGGCCAGTTTCTACCAATTATGGTGAACTGTGCCCATAATGTCCGCTACACTGTTATTGATGCATGATCCAGTGACTGCTGGGATAGGCTCCAGCATCCCGCGACCCTGATTGGGATATGTGGCTTTGCTGCTTTCACTGTAGATACTGGCTCTGTTGAAAATTTCACTAGTGACTTAAATGTGACCCTCTAGTCACCTCGATTCAGTTCCACCTCTCACTATCAGAGCTAGGTGACTAAAGGGACATACACCCTGGTTTAACAACGACACACATGCCAGGCCCACAGCCAGTCTGGAGGAAGGGGTGGTTATTTTTTCTGAAAAAGTGGACCTTTTGATTTAAAAAAAAAAAAAAAATTCGGGGGACACATTAAGTGGGGGGTTCTGGTGAATTTTTCTCATCAATTTGTGCCTTTTCTGCATCAATTTATGGTGGAAATGCCTTTACATGTAAAGCAAAACAGAAAATGCGGGCACCAGGGTGTCAATTCAAAATATAATAGAATATAACGCAGGCTATTGCCGAATGACCTACACCACTCAACAGCTCCAAATATTGACATATTTAATAACTCAGATTCATTACTTACCAAAATCAGATACATACATGCATGCACGTGCGCACACACACACACACACACACACACTTATCAGTCCAACTACTCAGCCTGCTATTGTCTCTGTAACGGTCTGGTCTCTCTTTCCTCTCTTCTCACATTCTCGTTCTGGGACATAAACCTGCCAATGGACAACAGATGAAAATTAGTCTGGTGGCTAAATCTGGCATTATAAATGTTCATTAATATGCGCTGTCCCTTAAATAAATGCATCTTACAAATATATTTGCTCTCTCTCAACTCCACTCTCCTCTTGTCTCTCCTCTCTCCTTTATCATTGTTGTTTCTCCCTCTCTTCTGCTGCATGTCAAGTCTGTCTCTTTCCTCTCCATTCACTTTCTCCGTTGCTGTCTCTCCCCTCTACTCTCCTCTCTGCTAGTGTCTCTCCTCTCCTGTTCCATATCTGTTAATGTCTTCCCTCCTCTCTTCTCATGTTGCTGTCTATCTCTTCTGGACAGTCTCTCTCTCTCCTCTACTGTAGTTTTTTTTGTTTTTTTTGTCATCTGTGTCAATGCCTCGCCTCTCCTTTTGCTGTGCATGTATTTGTCTCTCTCCTCCCTCTATTTTGCTCCTCCTCTCCTTGTATTCTCTGTTGATGTCTCTCATCTCCTCTCATCATCCCCACTTGTCTTTCTTCTACTCTCTGTCAGTGCCTCTCTTGTTGCTGTCCATGTCTTTGTCCTGACGCTTATGGAATGAGAACACTGGTCAGTTCTAATTTCCTTAGGTGCAGTTTGGAGAATGTGTTGACAGCTTCATCCAGGTCCAATACCATATCATAGTGTGTGTGGATGAGGGCCAGGAATGACAAGTGGTCATTTGTTTGACCGTTCACACTCACAGGAGGTGACTGGCAGAGTACAAGCTATTTTGAGAAGCTTGAAGATGTTTGGATAGATCAGCGCATCATATTCTTTGATTGCCTCAGCACATGAAGTTGGCCTTTGTTCTGATGACTTGTTTTGCCACTTCAGTTTCCAGCTTTTCAGTTCCTGGTCAATCAGTTCTGGTGAAGGTAAGTCATCTTGGTAAAGGTGAACTGCTTCAGAGATGTCCACTGTCACATCTGAGTGGCACTGTAGACGGAATTAGGCCCAGGAGCCTTGATGCTGTTACAGATAGTGGACTAAATCTGGATTCAAACTCCAAGATTACATGGTCTAGGAAGGGTATAGCTATGTTGCGATGGTAGTAGTCCTGCACAGTTTCAGCAGGTGCATTTTCCCTGTGTGTCTGCCTTCCAGCAGACGTTGGTTGACTGGTAGGCTGCACATTGATCTGAGCAGCCATCCTGATCGCTTGCTCATAGATCTGGTTGAAGTCATCCTCAATTGTCTCACGTAGCTCCTTGTAGATATTCTTTAACTCATCTACCATGCTAAATGTCTCAACAATGTCAATTGAGGTTCTTTGCAGCTTCACTGTTATGCCTGCAAGGTGGGATAAAACTTGGTAGACCGCGAGGAAGGTCAGGATGAAACCGAAGTTTTGGGTCCAGACAGGAGACCACAGGCCTCTGCTTTGTACTTGCCCTCCCATCCAGTGATGACATCTTGGCTGTACTCTTCTGTACGGAGACCAAGTGCCATGACTTCTAAAGCCTTAACAATGAAGACGAAGGCGCTATAAAAGTGGCTGTAGGCATTGTGTCTTTCTGCCCATCTTGTGCGAAGTATGTCAATAAGGGGTTTCCTCTTTCCAGCAGAATGTGCATCCTTATTTACAACGTCCCTGAGTAGGTGTTCCCTCCTTGGGCTGTAGGTAAAGAATATGACGACAGACTTCATCTTGTCAATCATGTTGCGCACAATTGGAAGAGCACAGGAGCGTGCGATGACAAGGTTCGGGCAATGTCCATTGCAGTGCATGTACACTGCCTTAGGTGCATCCTTCTTGATCAGAGCCTGGACACCCACATTTTTGCTGCTCATGTTGCTGGCACCGTCATAACCCTGTCCTCGACAATCACCAATCTCTACACTTAGGTGACTCAGCACATCCTTAATTGTGGTTGCAATGTGGCGGCCTGTGATTTGTGGCAGAAAATAAATCTCTAGCAATTCTTCCCTGATATTTAAGTCTTTGTCCACAAATCTTGCACACATTGGCATCAGCTCTACATTATGGGTTGTCACCTCATCCGCCATGACTGTATAGATCTGTGCATTTTTGACCTCTTCCACAATCTGGGCCAGAATCATTCGCTTTCCTATCACGTCAATCATCTCATTTTGGGTTTGGGGTGAGAGGTAGGTGGCATTTCTGAGCTTTGGCTTTGCCATGTGCTGCTTCAGTGTCTCGTCATGGTTTGCAAGTTGATTCATCAGGGCCAAGAAGTCTCCAGGGTTGCCAGTAGTAATGCTGCTGCTCAGTTGTACCTCAAAGTGCAATACACTGGCGACCACAGTAAAGTACAGCCTCTGCTACAGACTTGAGTGTGTGCCTGTTTTCTTTGATGTTGGCTTCCTTCCTACTATCTATCAGGACCAATATTTGGGTCTCAGGTTTGTTGACCGACTGGAGAAACAATCTAGCATTTGCAACTGCAGCTATGTGAGATGGTCTTGTTGAATGGTTGCCGATTACCAATGTTTTCTTGTGCCATTGTGTGAATGGAGCACTGAACATCAATCCCATCTGCTTCCTCTCCTTGGCATTCACAAAGAGGGCACAGCACACACACAGAAGGCACCATCAAGCTTAGAACTGTGCACCAATCACCAGCCATATTCCTCCAACCACCTGAGCTTGAATGCCCTGTTGCAGCCGCCAAGGAATTGTGTTCGGAAAATAAAGTGGTTTGATGGCCTGTCATGGTTCCTGAGCAAATGGTATTTCTGGCCCTCAGACATCCTGCGCACACTCTCTAAGATTTCCTCAACTGGTTTTGTGGCCTGAATGAAAAATCCTAGGTCACTGAACATCTCATCATCCTGACGTGCCTCAAGGTGTTGTGGACCCTCCTGGGGTTGGGGGATCACCCTGATCTTCATTGAGGGGTTCTGCATCCCCCTGACCTTCCCTTAGGGGTTCTGCATCATCCTGACCTTCCCGGGGGTTCTTGTGGATCACCCTGACCTGCTTCCCTATCTGTAAACATATAGATAGATCTTAGTCAGTGGCGTAGTGGAGGTATATGCAGCTATCCACCACCATTAGTGCATGCTAGGTTTACAGTCAACACCAAAATCATGCACAAAAAAAACAAAAAAACTAATTTATCCCTGTGATTGACAGCTGAAAACTTAATTTAGTATGGAAAACAAGCAATGTATTGGCGCGAGATAGCCTACCAGCAGTACATTCAACTGTATCATTCATTGAAATACGCTTTGTATATTATGCCGTTTCTTCACAATATAGTACAGTACGGTACAGTGTAGGACGGCACGCATTTGTGTCACCTAACCCCTAACCCATCACGAGACAATGACACAGCAACACAGCACAATGGAAGAACTTGATGCTATCCTGTACTTTTTTGTTAAACAAAAAATTAGTTGTAAACTGATCTGGGGCCAATATCGCTTAGCTAGCTACATAAGGTAGCTAGCTATGTCCCGCACAGCGTCATAAATGCATTGATTGACTTCATTAACTAAATCAGAAATCTCTGCTTAGCCGCCATGCTAATTTTTGCAATGTAAAATCCCATTTACTTATGCTAAAATGTTAGCGATCAAATCAAATCAAATCAATTTTATTTGTATAGCCCAATATCTAAACTGATTTACAATAAAATTAGTCTAAACTGATTTACGTTTGTCACACAGGTAACCAAAAACCATCCTTCCAAAATATGTTCACAGCTAACGTTCATAGCTAGCTAGCTAACGCCAGCATACCTTAGCTATCCCAACAAGCTAACTAGATAACAGACTTAGCCTGTTTGGCTTTTTTTCTGAACCTCTGTCCAAGGTTTTGAGAAGGTGAGATTGCAGCTTGCTTTCTCTTTCGAGCATCTTGCTCCTTTCGACCCATTTTGAGATTGATTTCAGGATGCTTTACTTTAGCCATCACCAGCCGGCTGGCTGGCTCCATTACAGTAAAGCTATGCATGACTTGACGCTCCGTTTGATTGAGGAAGGAAGTAGGGCTAGTCCACTCGGTGGAAACTATGCTCTAACATGGTGCTTTTAACAATGTTAGGGCTTTGGTTTTGTTTAGATTATTATTTTTTTTAGATTAGTTTAGAATTGCACATCATTATTCAAAAAGGGGACATACTTTACAAAAAGGACTTAAAAAAACCCCACCTGAAATTGTGGACCTTTTGCTGTGTGGGGAGATTCGTTCGAACCATCAGAACCCCCCCCCCCCACAGCTACGGGCTTGCATGCCCTTAAGCAGGCCAGCAGGAGATTGGAACGTAAATAGCTAGAAGTTTTTAGACTTTTTCTGCATTAAGGTTGATGAGATCATAAACAAAATTAGCTCTTCAACTCCAGCTACTCCTGCGGATTCTTTCTCACCAAATTCATGTCTATATAATGAGTCACTGATAGTACCTGTTATTTCAGCATTCGAGACTATATCTCTTGATACTTGACTAAGATCATGTCCGCTTCTAAATCAACTACTTGCCTACGTGACCCTTTACCAGCAAAACATTTTAAAGCCCTCTGGCCTTTCCTGGGACCTACAATGCTAGACATCGTTAATTTATCACTTACTACTGGAGCTGTTCCCAGCTGTGGTCAAACCTCTATTTAAGAAACCGCACCTCGACCCAGGGTCTCTTAATAACTCAGTCTCTAATCTTCCATTCCTTCCTAAAGCACCAGAGAGAATTGTTGTGTATCAAGAAGGTTCGACCCATATAGAGGAAAACTATCTATACGACCCTTTTCAATCGACTTTCAGGGCCTGTCACTCCAATGAAACTGCTCTGACTAGAGTGGTGAACAATCTTCTACTAGCTGTGGACTCTGATTCCATTTCTGTGCTTCTACTACTGGACCTCAGTGCAGCTTTTGACACCATTGATCACTGTATACTAGTAGACTGTATCATTTGTAATTTTGGTGTCTCTGGATTAGATCTTTCTTGGCTTAAGTTCTACTTAATTGGAAGGACACATTGTGTCTGCTATAATAGAATTACATTGGAATTCTCTGACATTAAATATGACGTACCTCAGGGCTCAGTTCTTGGCCCTCTACCCTTCTCTCTTTGTATTTAACCTCTTGGACAAATATACACAGTCATGGAATAAGTTTTCATTGCTATGCGGTTTTTATGTAAAACACTTTGAATTACAGCTGTGTACGAAATATGCTATATAAATAAATAATACATTTTTTTACACAAAAAAAATCAAATGTGCCTTGCCTCGCCTTACTCAGCTGTATGTGCCGATAAGGGCTGATGATTGTACTCAAATTATTAATTTACAGGTCTGCTTGGCTGCTGTGAAAATTTTGATGTCAGTAAATTTCCTGGGTTTTTTTTTAACTGAAATTCGGATTGTTGGCCCTGCTAGATACAGGCACCAACTTGATCAAGTAACAATAACAATCGACAACTGTGATTTCACAGTGTGGCAGCAAAAAATCTTGGTATTACGTTTGATCCCAGCCTTTCCTTTGATAAGCACATTAAAGAAATCACCGACTGCCTTTTTTCACTTACATAACATAGGGGAAATTTGGTCTTTCCGGTCCATGACTGATGCAAATACTCCAATCCATGAATTTGTTTCATTCAGACTTGATAACTGTAATATTCTGTTTTCAGGTCTGCCACATGCTCGTACTAAAAGTTTTCATGGTTCAAAAGGCTGCAGCTAGAATCCTAACTAAAACTAGTACATTTGACCATATTACATCAATTCTCACCTCCCTTCATTTGCTTCCTATCCATGTTAGATCAGACTTCAAGGTGCTTCTGCTGACTTATAAAATCCTAAATGGGCTTGCCCCATCTTACCTGTCTGATCTCCTTAAACCGTACATTCCATCTCAAGCTCTCCGCTGTCAAAATACAGGGCTCCTGATGGTATCGAAAGTTAAAAAGAAGTCAGCTGGTGGCAGGGCCTTTTCCTGTCGGGCCCCGTTCTTGTGGAATAACCTGCCTGCTGCCGTCAGACAATCAGAGTCTGCTGAGTCCTTTAAATCCAAACTTAAAAGTCATCTTTTTGCCTTAACCTACAATTAGTTGCCTTTAAATTGAACACTTCACGACCTGTACTTCATGGTGGGTTGGTTTCTGTCGCAATGAATTTACCAACCACTGTTCTGCCAACGAGCTAATAGAGCATAAATTATTGACTATTAAAAACTGATCCCTAACATGTAGTTTCTTTCTTTCTGGATGATGTCTTCTCCTTTCTCTTCTCCTGTGAATGGTGTGATGTGAGTCTCCCCTGTGTGCACGTGTAGTCTGTCCTCCTCCCTGGTCTCCATGGTGATCATGGTCGCCACCGGGACACTGCTTGGCATCCTTCTCATCACATTTTTTTTATATATCTTATAAATCCATATCCTGTTTCAATGTTGTATCCTTCTCTCACTCCGATATGTGATTAATGTATTTTCGCGTCTCTTCTCCCGTGTATGTGAATGGTGTGATGTGAGTCTCCCCTGTGCATGTGTAGTCTGTCCTCCTGCCAAGTCTCCATGGTGATCACGTAGCTCAGGTCCTAGGCTGTACTGCTGGCATCTGGACACTGCTTGGCACCCTCATCATCATATTCTTTATCTATTTTATAACCCATTATAATTCTGTTATCCTCTTCCAATGCTGTATTCTGTAAATTGTGTACACACATCAATTACACATCTGTCTGTCTTGGGAGAGAGATCCCTCCTCTGTTACTCCGTGAGGTTTCTCCCTATTTTCTTCTCCCTGTTAAAGGGCTTTTTTTTTAGTGTTCCTTATCCGATGCGAGAGTCCAAGGACAGGATGTTGTGTTGCTGTAAAGCCCCCTTAGGCAAATTTGTAATTTGTGATAATGGGTTATACAAATAAAATTGACTTGACTTGTAATTAAAGGGGAGGTATGAATAACATGTTTTCCAATCTGACGTCATCCTAGCGAATATATCTGAATTAAATATGTCCTCTCTCAAACCATTTGCACTCTGGTATGTGTTATCTCGTACTGCATGCAGTACACTAGTAGATAGATTAATAGACAAACAGACAGACAGACAGGCAACTAGGTAGATATTGACATGCAAATGTACTAATGCTGTTAGTACTTTGCTTTTGGGAGATCTAAAGGATATAAATGCCACGGTAGCGTGTATGGAATGCTCTCTATAGTTGTTGAGAGGGGAGGCTCTGTTATAAGTAAATGCACGGCAGTGAAAAGAGCTTAAAATGAATGAGGCCAAACCCTTCCATGCAGTGCCTTGAAAAGCCCAGCAGGGCCCAGGGAGAGTACAGGAGATAGGGAAATACATGGCGTAAAGCAGTAATTGGAGCTAGTAAACATCAGGGGCTCATTTCACAACAGTGATAAAGCAAGGAACTTCGCTCACAGGTCATTAAAAAAAGCCCATTTCATCTGTACTATAAAAGCATAACAAAATATATTTTTTGCCGTTCACTCCTGTACAAAAAGTAGAAAATAAAAAGCACTACATTTAACAAAAAAGCAGTGCTCGCATATGGCAAATAAAAGTGCAACAACTCTACAGGCCTCTCACACATCCGACTCTTACCTTTGCAAATGTGGCATTTCCTTTGACTGTGCACTGACAGAGTTGCAGTCCAGAAAGCACGTCAAGTGATCACACCCATTGTTTAGGAATCAGGAATCAGGAACACTTTGTCATTTCACCTCATCTGCTTGGCACATGAAGTGAAACGAAATGCCGTTTCCCCCCGCCCACAGCAGTGCCACATACAGACAAAAACAGATTCAAGGACTACAAGAACACACATATTCCAGCTAACACACATATCCAAACCACACAAAATAAATAAATACTCACTGTCCAAGGGAACAAATACCAGCCAGGATGACTGTCGGAACTGCCGGTCTGCATGGGCTAGTAGTTAGCCTAGCCTGCCCCGATTACACGTCTTGTCCGACCGCCCTCCGTGTTTCTTCCTCAGGCGCACAGCTCCAGGCAGGGGCCGTGGTCCCTGTGGCAACCGGAAGAAGCAGACTAAGCTCTCCCAGCTGATCCAGCACCAGCTCTCCCAGCCAGACGCCCTCGACACACCTCCCCGCGCTCCACACGACGACATCGAAAACACCAGTCAACACCAGGTGAGGCCGCTGCCAGAGACCGCCCTCACTGCCTGTCTGCACGGGCTAGCAGTTAGCTTAGCCTGCCCCGCTTCCGCGTCCCGTCAGACCGCCCTTAGCGTTACCCCCTCGGGTGCAGCTCTGGGCAAGGCCGTGCCCACAGCGCAGCAGACCAAGCTCTCACAGCCGATCCAGCGTCAGCTCTCCCAGCCAACAAACGAAGACACAAATTTAGACGCAGATGTGGACAAAGACACTGCGTCGACAGTACTGGGTGACGCCACTGTGAATGTGAATTCGCGCCGCCATCTTCCCACACCGGAAGCGGTCAAGCTTAGCTACCTAGAGAGATGACGAATTGCTCGAAACGTACTTTGCGTTACCATATATTACATTTTATTGACCCTGTCAAGAGGAATCTGGAGTCAAAAGTCAAACTCTACCAGGAACGTGGCTCTTCCAGTCTCACTTCCAGTATTGACATCTACGACAATTGGCAGCTTTCTTGGGGTTGTCAGACAATGCCATGTAAACAAACAAATCCTCCAGGTGCATTTGTGATGTGCCGCCAACTGTAAACGGTGTAAATGCAAATTTTGTTCAGTTTTGCAAGTCCCAACACAGGTGTCAAGTGAAAAACTTTTATGCACTGCATAGTCTCCCGACAGTCATTGGTTCAACTGCAAGGTCACAAATTCCCAGCAGGGCACCGAATGAAGATGATTACAGTGTTGTGTGTAGAAAAGTGTACCACTTAATAAAAATACAAGCTGTATGTGATGCCAATTACAGCATAATGAATGCTGTGGTGAAATACCCTGGCAGCAAAAGCACAACAGCTACATTTGAAGCAACTGTGATTTGACATCACTGCTTTGTTGCTTTTAATGTTAACGATGGATGGCTTCTATAGCAGCCAGTTGTTATTATTACTATCCAAACCGCTTACCCTGCTCTCGGGGTTGCGGGGATACTGGAGCCTATCCCAACAGTCATTGGGCGGCAGGCCATAGGAAACCGGAGCAAACCCGCGCAGACACAGGGAGAACATGCAAACTCCACACAGAGGACGACCCGGGACTACCCCAGGGCTCGAACCCAGGACCGTCTTGCTGTAAGGCGACCTCACTAACCACTGCGCCACCGTGCTGCCCCTATAGCAGACAGTGAGTAAGTTTATTTTTGATATTATGAAGACCATGCTTCTCCAATACCTCAGCCACACTGAGGTGCTTCTCAAGTTTGTCCACTTGGTCATGGAGTGATGAGGTGATGTCAGTCTCTGGCCCATAGCCTGTCTGAGGCAGACACTCCAGGATGTCATAGCAAAGGCTGAGCTGGCCGTCTCCCTCACAGCTGTATATGCACTCCAATGCCACTGCCATTGAGGTTGGTGATAGGGTTTTAGTGCGCAAAGTTAACATTCGTAAAAAGCACAAAATTGCAGAAAAATGGGAGCCAACTGTTTATTTAGTGGTGAAATGGTTGAGTGAAGACATACCAGTGTATGTTCTGAGACCGGAAATGGGTGAAGGACACGAGCGGACCTTAAACAGAGACCTTCTGCTTCCTTGTGGATTCCTTCCAGTGTCTGCAGAGATAGAGGAGGAAGGCAATGCTCTACTATGACATAGAACCCGGAACAGTGGACCAAATATGGAAATGGACATGGAAGATTCCAGTGTAACGAGGGGGACAGGAATGATCCTGGACGATAGTACAGCATCTCTGAATCCAGTTGCACCCAAATTTGTAGCTGTGGAAAGTGGGCCTTTGGATTACACAAGTGGTCAAGTCATTGAGGATGACATGTTTTCAGAGGCAATGAATAGAGATGCACATGGTGGTCATGTTGATGAAGAAGAGACAGCTGATGTAACTGAGTCTCAAGAGCAAGAGACAATCCTGCCTCGCAGGTCAAATCGGGAGTGTCGTCTCCCAAAAAGACTGGAGGCTTATGCTCTAGGAGGGAAATAAAACATGCACTGTCATTGTGTCACAGCCTCAGTGTCAAGTGCAGGTTCAGAGCAGATTCTTAAAATAATGCAGGAACTGAGTTTTATGTTCTGGGGGCAGAACAAACTCATCATGCAACGTATAATGTGAGCTTTCAGTTAAGTATCTTTTTAGTGGGGTTATGTCCTTTTAATCTTAGGTCGAGGATGACCTGTTTTAAGCAGGGGAGAATGTAACCCCCATCATATTACAATAGTTCATTTACATTTATGGGTATCTGATGCCTAGTTCGGTACTGTCACTTTAAGAGACCGTGACTCTACAGGTCAGGCTTTAAAATACTTCAGAAGTCCATTGGCTATAGTAAGGAGCTTCTTGAGCAGCTTGACATAGGAACCTGGTTTGATGACGTCTGTCACACAGGGCTGACAACCGGCAGCCTCCAGCAAGGTGTAGTAGGACAGCAGGCGACCCAGGTGGGTGCCCTCCACACTGGGCAGGACATACTTGGTCATGTGAATGTAAAAGGCCTGGGGGTCACTCTTAAGAGTCTCATGTTCTACCGACTGAGCTAGCCGAGCATATATGTGATCTTTATGTGAGCCTGATCAGATGTGATATTTCCCCAAGAAATCCCAAAACAAAGTTTGGGATTTCTTGGGGAAAGATCACATATGCACATCTTGGGAAAGTCTGTCTTCATTTATGACACAACGCAGAGTCAGACCCACTACAAACTGGCCTGCAGTTTGTAGGTAACCCTCTACAAACTAGCCTGCAGTAGGCTGCAGCAGTAGAAATCCCCCCTGCCAAAAAAAAAAAAATCCCTTGTTTGGGATTTCTTGGGGAAAGCTCACATATGCGCATCTCGGGGAAAGTCTGTCTTCATTTATGACACAACGCAGAGTCAGACCTACTACAAACTGGTAGTAGGTCAGTTAAGGGCCCCACATTCAACGTGGGTCCACTTAAGGGCCCCACATTTGGCGCCAAAAATTCTAAGTAACCCTTCTTTAATAAGGATAGAATTTTACCTCAAGGTCAGGTATAGTATGAGTTGACTGTGTGTGAATAATCTGGATGAGGCACAAGGTAAGTAGAGTAGCATGGACTTATATTGTATATAGATGTAGATAGTCAATAACAGTATGTACCAATATTCAAATGATTGTTCCCGAATACTAGAAAAAAAATGTATATATATATATAAACATAGCACAAAAAGTAAGGAAATGTGTGTTTGGTAGATTATTTCTTTGTTGTAACAATGCTTCTTGGCAATAAATCTTATATCGGGCACCTGACTGTCAGCACCTTGGGTACCAGAGGCTCAAAACAAGAGTCAATAGCAACAGCAAAAGAAGCTGTTTGGCATTGGCAGAGAAGATTTGACAAATTTTTCATGGGTGCAACCCACATACTCAGCTCTGCTGCTCATCCCACAAATGCATGTTCCTTACAAATGTGGCGCCATTTAAAAGAGAAATAAACAGGCTTTCCAACGGTATAAGATTTATTGCCAAGAAGCGTTGTTACAACAAAGAATTAATCTACCAAACACAAATTTCCTTACTTTTTGTGTTAAGTGTATATATATATATGCAAAATGCAAGTATGAATTATACACTGACATGTTGCAGCGCTGCAATACCCCTGTTGTGCACAACACCCAAATAAACAAAATAATAAACAAAAGGAGATATCTCATTGGGGCCCTTAACTGGAAGTTTTACTTGAATATATCCAGGAAGTGAATGGCTACTGGAACAGTCTTACTTGAATAATTCCGTGAAGTGTTTTCTGGCTCACAGTTCATCGAGTTCGCCAACAGGAGGCGCTACGCAGTCAATGATGGACGATTTAGGAAGGCTCAATCTGCTTGACCACATCCCATCCCAAAGTAGAATGGCGGGAAGACGCAACCATAATGGCTAGGTTGTTGGCCGTGTCCAAAATACCAGTTCGCTAATACAAGAAATAAAAATGTTCAGGCTTGCAATCAGGGTAACGACTGGTGACCTGCCAGCTCGCACAGAACGTAATGCAGGAGAGTACAAGTTTAGCTGATATTGCAAAATACATACTACGATTGAAATGAACATTAATTAAGAAAATTACCACCTACAATATTTTCTACTCACAAACCTAATGTGGAAATTTGTAAAAATTTCCGAAATACATCAACCTCTAGAACAGTGTTTCTCAACCGGGGGTCCGCGGACCTCTAGTGATCCGTGGTGTAATTGCAAGGGGTCCGTGAAAATAAAATATCTTTAAAAAAAAGATCCTTTGACATTTATAGAAATAGGATTATTTTACTCAAATGTGACTGAGACCTTTATCTACCTAAACTATAAAGGGTAACAGGACTTTTTTCTCTAATTACATCTGTATCACAAGTGTAATTTGTTGTATTTTAATAGAGATCTCGCTCCCGTTTGCATTGTTAAAAGTTACTGCATAAAAATTCTGTTGTTACATATATCTGAAAGTTACTGAATACATATTCTCTGTTGTTACATATATCTGAAAGTTACTGAATACATATTCTGTTTTGTTACATATATCTGAAAGTTACTGCATAAGAATTCTGTTTTGTTAACTATATCTAAGTTACAACTGAAAGCTCTTATTTTTGCCCCAAAGAGTGAATAAATGCTATAATGCAATTTAAAATGCAGTTTCTACTGTTTCTATCAAATTGCAACCCCCCTCCCCCAAGATCAGGTGGAGGGGTCCTCAGGGTAGATCAAAAATACGCAGGGGGTCCAGGACCCCAAAAAGGTTGAGAACCACTGCTCTAGAAGATATTAAAACCACACTATAGCAAAGCATTACAGTCACATGTTGTGGCTAATGCTAGCTACACATAGGGTGGTGAAGGCTAGTAACCACAGGCTAGTCACATCAACGTTGCAAATATATGCATGAACAACGACATTTAAACTTTTACTTCACAGAGTACTTAAGATAGTCAACACAAAATATGTTACACATGGTACTGATAGGTTTACACATGCTTACCTAAAACAAGAAATAAAAATGTTCAGGCTTGCAATCAGGGTAACGACTGGTGACCTGCCAGCTCGCTTAGAACGTAATGCAGGAGAGTCCCGCCCAGCAAGCCTGACGTAGGATCACGGTATCTTAAAGTGACAGTACCGAATTAGACATAAGTACCCGTAAATGTAGATGAACTATTGTAATATGATAGGGGGTTACATTTACAAATAGCAAAATGGTCAATGTTACTTCTAAGTGTGGGCAACATTAGGTCTAGCGGGGAGACTGAATATTTCAAATACAACAAATATTTCAAATTATATCTTTAAATTGGTCGCAAATTTACTTTTTCTAGCCCCCCCCCCCCCCGCTCCCCAAAAACCTCTTGCAGCTTTTGCTCCTGATGCCTGTGGACAGCTCACATAGCAGAGCGAGAAGGGCGCAGCTGTAAAATGTGCCCCAAAAAATGTGTATTTGCTCAAATAAAGCAGGGGAATAACATTATCCTCTGTGGCCTCCGTGAACATTTGTGCAAAATGTTTCTGACTAAAGCAAGCTTGTCCTCCTCCAACAGGGAGTTTTTTTTAACAGGCCAATCTTTCCTTATCCATCGCCCGCTTCTCTGTCTCGATGCTTAGCCAGGCGTCCTCTACTGCGTAAAGGTCAGCATCAGCGGCTCTTCTTGTCTTAGATGTGCTCCAGGCACCGAGTTAACGCCTACAGGGCCTGTTTGATAATGAACCCTGATGAAGGCCAGAGCAGGTTGCAATGGGCTGGCCATTCTTTTGTATTCTGCCATGTAAAATTTATTTCTCCTTAAGAAAAAAAAAGGTCTACAGTGAGAAGAAACTGTTGATGCAACTTGTTATTCCTCGTATCCCAGTAAATTCTTTAGGCTGGCCTCCCCCTCCTGTGTCCGTCCACTTTTTCTTTTTTTTTTCTTCATATCAACAACTTCTGATGTGTTATAGATTGCAATTTCTCTGTCTTATCACGGGAACGGCCTTCAGAATAACTGCCAAATAAAATAATTTTGTGCGGTCCACCATTTCAGTGATGGGGTGGGCATCTTGCTTTGAGAAATCTGTCTTTCTTCCGCTTATTTCAGTGGTTAGCGCGGTCTCCTCACAGCAAGAAGGTCCTGGGTTCGAACCCCAGGGTTGTCCAACCTTGGGGGTCGTCCCGGGTCGTCCTCTGTGTGGGGTTTGCATGTTCTCCCCGTGTCTGCGTGGGTTTCCTCCGGGTGCTCCGGCTTCCTCCCACAGTCCAAAGACATGTAGGTCAGGTGAATCCGTCTTACTAAATTGCCCCTATGGGTGTATGTGTGGGCCCTGTGATGAATTGGTGGCCTGTCCAGGGTGTCTCCACGCCTGCTGCCCAATGGCTGCTGGGATGGGCTCCAGCATTCCCGCGACCCGGGATGGATGGATGGACATATATAGTGAGCGTTGGCCATCAACAGTTGTAACTGAACTTTTTAATATAAATGTGGAATTGTAACCATAATATTCAACATATTTTGAATAGCTTACATGTAGTAATGTAGCCTATAGTCCATTGCGTCACCTATAGTTTGCCTCTTGGGACAATGGACAGTTCGCCCATACAAAGCCACGGCGAAGAAGGGGAATGAGAACAACTACAGATTGTCTACATGAGCAGTCTTTGTGACTTGTGTGTGTGTGTTGTGAGTTTGATTTTTACATGAAACCTTCCAACAAGAGCAGGGAAAACCCATAGTCTTACAGGCCTCAGCTCGTGAGTTTTTCATGGGCTGTTGTTGCCTACCTGCATCAAAACCACATGCAACAAAGGTTTTGTTGTTGGGCGTCCGGGTGGCGTGGCGGTCTATTCCGTTGCCTACCAACGCGGGGATCAACGGTTCGAATCCCCGTGTTACCTCCGGCTGTGTCGGGCGTCCCTACAGACCCAATTGGCCCTGTCTGCGGGTGGGAAGCCGGATGTGGGTATGTGTCCTGGTCGCTGCACTAGCGCCTCCTCTGGTCGGTCGGGGCGCCTGTTCGGGGGGGGGGGGACTGGGGGGACTAGCGTGATCCTCCCACGCGCTACGTCCCCCTGGTGAAACTCCTCACTGTCAGGTGAAAAGAAGCGGCTGGCGACTCCACATGTATGGGAGGAGGCACGTGGTAGTCTGCAGCCCTCCCCGGATCGGCAGAGGGGGCGGGGCAGAGACCGGGACGGCTCGGAAGAGCGGGGTGATTGGCCAGATGCAATTGAAAAAGCCTACAGATGCGGGCCTTAAAGAAATGATAGGTGGACCTCTTTGGTTCTGATGTCCAGCTTTCTCCCTCATATTTGCCCTTGCTCTTTCTTTGGGCACCCTCCCCCTCTTTCTTACATCCATCCAGCTGTCTGTCTTTCACAGCCCCGCAGCAGCGTAGCAGACATTAGCACTCCACTGCTGCCGTCCGGCACCTGCTCTCATCCTCTGTGTTTATGGACTCAACCCCTGGAGAAACAGCAGTGTATTCATACGCCTGTGTCTCAAAACACAATGTTCTTTAGACTTTTATGTATACATTGTTATTTGTGTGCCATTACTAGCAGCCATAGCATCTTACTGTATCGGTGCAATCACCCTCCTATTGCTTTTTCATACACCAGCTAGAGGAGTGCACTAAGTACAGAGCAGATCTCCACCAACTCCCCTTCTCCGGTGTTCGAACCATTATAAAGCGTTTGTGCAGCACCCAAGTTGAAATGGGAGGGGGGGGTTGTGACTAGGCAGTGCTCAAGCTAAAAAAAATCTACCTAATAAAACGTTTTGCCTGTCAGGCTGTGGATGCACAGCCTCCTATGCGGACCCTCGCACAAAAGCGACCGAGTCTAATATGAAATAACAGAGATGAGGCCGTCACAATTTCAAAGCCCTTATTTAAAAGACTTCAAATGTCTTTTCTTCTCAATTGTCTCCGGCCCCACCCCAGATAGCAAAATTGCTGTGTGCCCACATACCGCGTGGAATGCTGGCACTTGGGCGGTCCACTCCTGTTTGCCAGATCTGGGCCAGAACCAAGCCATAGCAATGCCGCATGTGCCATATATTTGCCAAAGGTGGCCCATATTTGTTTTGTGATATTTGGGCCATATTCACCATTTACCACATGGGCCACTTCAGAGTCACATCCAGATTACATGTTGCCGAGAGCACTGCATCTTTGCGACAAAAAAAAGCCCACATTTGATTTGGCATATTTGGGCCATATTTGCAATTATACATGTGGGCCACTTCAGGCTCACATCCATTTTCTCAGGGCCAGAGGAAGGCCATCAATGCTGTATCATTGCCTGAAGTGGCCCACATCCGGATGCTATCTGGGACTCTTCCGAGCCATCCCAGTCGCTGCTCCACCCCCTCTGCAGATCCGGGGAGGGCTGCAGACTACCACATGTCTCCTCCGATATGTGGAGTCGCCAGCCACATCTTTTCACCTGACAGTGATGAGGAAGAGGATGCATTCATTTTGGTAATGACATTGGTTAGACGCTTAGTAGTGGCTGATTTAAATGCTAGCAGGGTGCAAGGTGTTTTATAACAAAGCTCAGGGGGAGTTTGAGAAGGTGGGCAGATTGCATTGCTAACAGCTTGAAACTTATTAGAGAAAAATGATTCTTCACTTTTCTCTTCACATTTATCAACTGAAGGCTTAATAAAAAGTGGGGGAGGGTTTACGCTGTGGCCGATACGTCATCAAGATGGTGCCGTGGACGAGACCCCCGGTTCTTCACTCGCTTGCATGTTTTCTGATTTTACTTATTTGTTTAGTTTCCAGTGCCCCCTCACTGATCACATAGAGCAGGGAAGAACTTTTAAGCCTCCAACTGTCTACTGGACAAACTGAGCAGACTTCGTTACCTTGCCAAGCTTTTGGCTGGTAGAGCCCTGTGCGGACCACGACAGAGAGGCCGAAGGTTGGTGTAAATGATAACTTCAGACTGAAGATGTCACTTAGTTGAGTGATGAAACGTAGCTGTCAATTAACGTTGTATCCAGATGAACTAATTCAACCTTCATTGATTTTCTTACCTGGGTTATTGAGCATGCGTCAAGACAAAGCCAGAAATACACTCACAAGGGAGGTCAGAGTGGCGAAAAGGTGCTACTCTGAAAAGTTGAAAAACAGGGTTTCTGCCAGCATCCAGCATCAGCGTGTCTGGAGGGGTTTGAAAGACATTTCCGACTACAGGACACCATCCCCTAACACTGCAGGTATCATCAACTGGCTGACAATTTAAATGGATTTTGGTGCAAGTTTGATAAGCAAACTTTCACACCCCTCACCCTCTCTAGCCACAACACACAACCAACTGCACCCCCTGCCAGCCCCTCTCCCCTCCCCACCAAACCCCACCTGCACTCAGGCTTGGTGTTGAAGACGTGCGCCAGCTCTTCCAGAGACAGAAGACCAGGGAGGCACCAGGCCCAGATGGCGTGTCACCCTCCTGACTTAAAGTCTGTGCTGACCAGCTGGCCTCCATTTTCACACTGATCTTCAACAGATCACTGGAGCTGTGTGAAGTCCCTTCCTGCTTCAAGAGCTCCACTGTCATCCCGGTCCCCAAGAAATCACAGGTTTAAATGACTACAGGCCCACTGCCCTAACCATCTGTGGTCTTAAAATTCAGGTGAGAGACTGGCCCACCTGAATGAAATCACAGGCCCCTTGCTCGACCCCCTGCAAATTTGCCTATCGAGCACACAGGTCAGTGAAGGATGCAGTCAACATGGAATTGCATGATATCTTCCAACACCTCGACTCCACAGGAACATATGCGAGGGTCTTGTTTTTTGACTCCAGCTCAGCGTTCAATACCATTATCCCAGATATCCTCCACTCCAAACTCACCTGGCTCACTGTACCAGCCCCCATCTGCCAGTGGATTAAAAACTCCTGACAGACAGGAGGCAGCTGGTGAGGCTGGGGAAAATCATATCCAGCACCCGGACAATCAACACTCTTCTCCCTCTACACAAATGACTGCACCTCAGGTGACCTATTTGTTATACTCCTGAAGTTTGTGGACAACACAACCATTATTGGCCTTATCCAGGTTGGTGACGACTCTTCATATAGATGGGAGGTTAAACAGCTGGCCCTCTGATGTGGCCATAACAACCTGGAGCTGAGCACGCACAAAACAGTGGAGATGACAGTGGACTTAAGGAGGAGCTAGCCAACACTGTTCCGCTCCCACCACACTCAACAGCAGTGTGTCTGCAGTGAAAACCTACAGATTTCTGGATGCCACAATCTCCCAGGACCTAAGGTGGGCATCCAACATAGACACAATCATCAAAAAGGCCCAGCAGAGGATTTACTTTCTCTGCAAGCTCAGGAAGTTCAGCCTGCATCAGGAACTGCTGGTTCAGTTCTACACTGCAGTAATCCAATCTGTCCTCTGTACATCCATCACTGTATGGTTTGGATCGGCCACCAAACAGTACAAGGACAGACTACAATGGACAGTTAAGTCTGCAGAGAAAACCATTGGTGCCAACCTGCCCTCCATTCAGGATTTATACATCTCCAGAGTCAGGAAACAGGCAGGCAACATCACTGTAGACCCATCACACCCTGGTCACAACCTGTTCCAACTCCTCCCCTCTGGTAGGCACTGTACCCCAAAACATCCATCCATCCGTCAATTCATTGTCTTAACCGCTTATCCTGCTCTCAAGGTCGCAGGGATGCTGGAGCTTATTCCAGCAGTCATTGGTTGGCAGGTGGGGAGACACCCTGGACAGGCCGCCAGGCCATCACAGGGCCGACACACACAACCATTCATTCCTAGGGACAATTTAGTACGGCCAATTCAGCTGACCTACATGTCTTTGGACTGTGGGAGGAAACCGGAGCCCCCGGAGGAAACCCACACAGACACGGGGAGAACATGCTCCACACAGAGGACGGACCTGGGATGACCGACCAAGGTTGGACTACCCCGGGGCTCGAACCCAGGACCTTCTTGCTGTGAGGCGACCGCGCTAACCACTGCCACCGTGCCGCCCCCCCAAAACAACCAGATATTAAAGAAGTTTCTTTCCACCAGCTGTCATTTAAATGAACGCGAAACACTGTCAAATAAATTCAACCTTTTTGTATATACTGTACTCGTTGGTGATCTTACTCTGTAACATTTTCATTGGGCTTGATGAAGAAGGACAGAATTAGAAAATATTATATTAGAGGGACAGCTCAGGTTGGACAGTTTGGAGACAAAGCAAGAGAGGCAAGATTGAGATGGTTTGGACATGTGTGGAGGAGAGATGCTGGGTATATTGGGAGAAGGATGTTGAATATGGCGCTGCCAGGGAGGAGGAGAAGAGGAAGGCCAAAGAGGAGGTTTATGGATGTGGTGAGGGAGGACATGTGGGTGGCTGGTGTGATAGAGGAAGATGCAGAAGACAGGAAGAAATGGAAATAGATGATCCGCTGTGGTGACCCCCCCCCCTCACGGGAGCAACCAAAAGTAGTAGTAGTAGTAGTAGTAGTAGTAGATTTTGTATACACTGTACTGTACATTGTAGGAACACTGGTACACTCTGTCATGTCCATCTACCTCATGCATGTATGTAAGTAACCTGCTAACATCTACTTCAGCATCTCTGATATATTCTCTGCACCACTGCACCTTATCACCTCTTATTTCACCTGTATAAGTCAATCATTGTGTATATATCTGAAGATTGTTGTGTTGTAGTGTTGCTATTCTATGTTTAGTACACTGAGAGAGCCACAAAACCGCAGTCAAATTCCACATATGTGCAAACCTACATGGCCAATAAACACGGTTCTGATCCGATTCTGATAATATTGACCAGGCATATGGGGTCATGCTTATGTTTAGCTATAAGATCTGAAAAATAATTAGTACGTGCAACTCTAACTACCAAGTTCAAACTTTTCACGAGCTCCTTCAGCCTCTCGAGATGGGTGGAGAGTTTTGTAGCCCTCTATTTGCATTCTGCTTTATGGCAAATTCTCTTTATTAAACGGATTTCATCATTAAGCCAGGGCTGAGATGGCATTTTAGGCTTCTTTTTAAGCTTAACGGGGGCAATATAGTCTGGAATATTTACAAAAGTGGTATTAAAAAAAAAAAAGATGGCCAAGGTGTTCAATGAAGGGCAGAGCTGGAGGCCAAAAGAGGCCAGGTTATGTGTGCAGTCTGATATCCTTAATAAAAGGAATTGCTGACTGCAAAACTTTTAACCTTGCAGGTGTTTGATTTGGGCAAGAGTGCAGGTCTACCGACAGGGCACAATACCGGGTATGTGGAACACCACATTTCCATTCTCCTTGGATGAATGGATATGTTATGTGAAGTTACAATATAAGTTATCACTGGCTTTAATTACTTACTCTTTGGGGAGCGAAAACAATGCTTTTTTTGTTTTTGTTTTATTGGCCAATTACCCCTCTCTTCCGAGCCGTCCCGGTCGCTGCTCCACCCCTTCTGCTGGTCCGGGGAGGGCTGCAGACTACCACATGCCTCCTCTGATACATGTGGAGTCACCAGCCGCTTCTTTTCACCTGACAGTGAGGAGTTTCACCAGGGGGATGCAGCGCATGGGAGGATCACGCCATTCCCCCCAGTTCCCCCTCCCCCCAAACTGGTGCCCCCGATTGACCAGAGGAGGCGCTAGTGCAGCGACCAGGACACATACCATGGTCATCTCCCGGCTGGACTACGGCAACTCCCTCCTTGCTGGCGCCCCGGCGTCGGCCATCAGACCTCTGGAGCTTGTTCAGAAAGCTGCAGCTCGTCTGGTGTTCAAGTGCTCTAAGTTCTCCCAAACAACTCCCCTTCACATGTCCCTACACTGGCTCCCAGTAGCTGCTCGCATCCAGTTTAAGACTCTGGTGCTCCTTCCTATCTCCAGGCCATGGTCAAGCCCTACACCCCCGCCCGACCACTTCGCTCTGCTGCCTCGGGACGCCTGGTTGCCCCGTCGCTCAGAGGGGCACCCAGGCTGCCGATCGACCCGGTCACGGCTCTGTTCTGTCCCGGCCCCACAGTGGTGGAATGAACTCCCCACTGACGTCAGGACAGCGGAGTCGCTGCCCATCTTTCGGCGCAGGTTGAAAACTCACCTCTTCAAGAACTACTACCCTGTTACTTGTTCTTAGCACGTATTGTATTCACTCATTTAGAAAAAAAACTCTTTCTTGCGCTTTTACTTTAGCACTGGTTTTGCTCTTAGATGCTTGTTTAGATGCACTTATGACCTCTGATGACTAGTAGTTCTCCTGATTTCCTACGTTAAATGCATTTATTGTAATGCACTTTGGATAAAAGTGTCGGCTAAATGACTGTCATGTCATGTCATACCCACACCCGGCTTCCCACCTGCAGACACGACCAATTGTGTCTGTAGGGAAGCCCGACCAAGCCGGAGGTAACGCGGAGATTCGAACCGGTTCCACGTGTTGATAGGCAACGGAATAGACTAACACGCCACGTGGACGCCCCGAAAACCATGTTTTTTTTGGGGGGGGGTTGTTTTTCTTGTGTAATTTGAGTAATTTAAGCAGCACATTCCCGCCATTGAGCGTCTGAAAGCCCTTTTGGGTCACTAAAGTCCATGCATCCATCCGCTATCCAAACCGCTTACCCCAGTTGGGGTCGCGGAATGCTGGAGCCTATCCCAGCAGTCATTGGGCGGGCGGCGGGCGGGGAGACACCCTGGACAGACCGCCAGTCCATCACAGAAGTCTAATAATTCATCATCACTCAAGTCTAATAATCTATTAAAACGTGATATTTACCTACCCTTGCTTGTAAATTGTTGTTGAGAAATGTCCTTATAAAAACTTTAAAATTCCGCTCGGGTCCATTGAAAGAATACAAATTGTCAGGTGAAGTGTTATTTCCCCATATTTGTCATAATTATAAAAGATGGCTCTAACAAGATCTGGGACTGTTGTTTGCTGGAGACGCTCCAGAAGCCGGTAAACACAGCGTCACAGCAGGAGCGGGGGGGGGGGGGCTCGCTGTGAGCCAATGCACACCCTACTGAAGAGACACATGAAACAAGCAACTATGGGGATAAAGTTCGTCTATCTTTAGTACTCAGTGCGGGATTCCAGAGCCGTAATTAAACCATGACAATTTTACCCATGAATATTTCAGTCTCAGGAAGAGTGAAATGTTGGCCTATGGGACCACGTGCTATTTAATTATTTTATTTTTACTTTCTACAGTGTAGAAAATGGATGAGTGGATGCGTCGTTGCCTCAAGTGAAGGAGTTCAGGTATCTCGGGGTCTTGTTCACGAGTGAGGGTAGGGTGGAGCGGGAGATTGACAGGTGGATTGGTGCAGCATCAGCAGTAATGCGGACGTTGTACGGGACCGTTGTGGTGAAGAGGGAGCTGAGCCGGAAGGCAAAGCCCTCAATTTACCAGTCAGTCTTCATTCCAAGCCTCACCTCGGTCACGAACTTTGGGTAGTGACCGAAAGGGTGAGATCGCGGATACAAGGGGCTGAAATGAGTTTCCTCCGTAGGGTGTCTGGGCTCAGCCTTAGAGGAGCTCGGAGCTCGGATCAGAGCCGCTGCTCCTTCGCGTCGAAAGGAGCCAGTTGAGGTGGTTCGGGCATCTGATTAGGATGCCTCCTGGGCGCCTTCCTTTGGAGGTTTACCAGGCACATCCAACCGGGAGGAGACCCGGGGTAGACCCAGAGCTCGCTGGAGGGACTACATGTCCAATCTGGCCTGGGAACCTCTTGGGATCCCCCAGGATGAGCTGGAGGGCGTTGCTGGGGAGAGGGGCGTCTGGAGCGCCCTACTTAGCTTGCTGCCACCGCGACCCGACCCCGGAGAAGCGGCTGATGATGAATGAACGAATGAAAATTGTAGAAAATGAAGCACGCCAACGATTGGAACCTGAAAATCTCTTTTGGCACATCAGAAATAATCTGGTTTGTTTGGTTTTTTTCCTTGTAGTATAAGCAACATTTTCACCCTAACATGTATGGCTTTATTGGAATATCGTTTCCTCTAGATGAACGGGGCAAATACCCGGCAGCAGACAGAAGGACGCGCGTTAGGATGGAGGAGATGCCGAGACACATCCCCGTCCTCATAAATACACAATCTACGTACGCGCTTGGTTTAGTGTTGCGTCTTGATTGGATCCCTTCATTCACGAGCTGCACTGATGCCCACAGGCGTGTCGCGCCTTAATTACTGCCTGCACGCCCGTGGAGATCTGCGCTTTTAAATGCAGAGTAGCGCCATGCAAATCCCCAGGGGCGTAGCCAGGGCTTTTTTACTGGGGGTGGGCAGCTGGGGCCAGCCATTTAATCAGGGTGGCACTTGTCAAAACTACTATTTTAAAACTACTTTCGAAGATTATGATAGGCCTTTTAACAATGCCATGGATTGTGGGTATGGGATGGTATCATTCATCTAATCTACATGTCCCATGCACGGGTGTTAATGCAAGGGGTGTGGCTTAAGTGAGTAAAGACCGAAGACAGAAATGCCATTTAGTATTTCAATTGCAATTTCAATTGCATGAAGGGAAAATGTAAACAATGAAGCCAACCTTTCCATATTGGGGGCGGGGGCGGGAGGGGGACCGTGCTCTGACCAATGGGGGCCGTGGCCCCCCACGTGGCCACGCCCCTGCAAATCCCACCGACGCCGAGGTTCACGGGCGAGCGAGGAGAGGACGATGGCAGCTCACGTGACCTTTCATCCGTCACACAGCGTCGGCGCCGCCTCGTGCCGTGTACAAGGCCGGATGCTGCGTCAAATGCTCGGCAAATACTGGCGCCGGCAGGCTGCTGGAGCTCCTCATCCCCCCAATAAACACGATCCCGGTAACCCTGTTACCGACCCTGCGGCTGCAGTAATATCCTGCAACCGTGCAATAAATCCTGCACATCTTGGCACGTGCAAGACAATATGCTGACTGGGGTCAGTGCGATACACGGACTATTTATCTATAGTGTAATAGATATTACACTTGTTTTTACACTTATGCATACGTTATCTATATGTTGGTTGTGCTGCAAATGTGTGTCTATTTGTATTTTGTCTATTTATTTTATTTTGTTTTTTATCATTTTTTATTATTTCACTGGGGAGTTGCACTTAATTTTGTTGCACAGCTGTGCAATGAACAAACAAGGCATTCATTCACTCAGTAGGGTGCAAATGGACAACACGTCTTCATGCAAACTAAAGGTGTTGATTGTGTAGATATTACAGATTACAGTACGGTGCAGAGACTGTGCGGGTCTGGTTTATTGTTCCTAAAAAAAAAAAAAGGTGGTGTTAGTTGAGGCCAGAGAGATGAACAGAGGAAGGTGCCAGGGTAGCCCAGCGGTTGGAGGAATTGTCACGTAAGAAGACGACCAGCATTAAACCAACTACCCTGCTGGCGTCCTTGAGCAAGACCTTGTATTCCTACCAGTTCCAGGGGCCCTCGTTCAGCGGCGGACCCTAAAACCTGACTTCCCCACCGTGAGGCAAAAGCAACAATTCTCCTACAGGGACTGAACCCCTCCCCCCCCTCTCCTCATCATATTACATCACATCTCAAAGCAGGGGCTGCATGGACGTCTTGTCCATCATGGCGTGCCAGTCGCGGCCTATAAACCGCACTTGGGAACCTGACAGCGGGGACAGAGGCTCGACTTCGGGAAGCTCCGACACAAAGTAAGCGAAGAAGAGACGGACTCCGAACCCTGACTTTTCCTACATTGCGAGTTGGATTGATCATTACGGGATTGGGACTACTTCCAAAAATGGCTTCGTATCGGAGGAGAGGCGAGAAACGAGCCCAGTCAAGTTGAGTCAGGTGTAAAAGTGGGACGGGCGTCCCATGAATTATGGAAGAAGACTCGAACGTGATCTAAATTCGGCCTTGAAAGCGACGACGGCTGATGTCGGTGTGTTCTGAGGGGAGGCTCCTCAGGACGCTTTAAATGCCATCGAGAGGACACTTCACTCCGAGCTAGGCCATAACTCAGCACCGACTTATCAACAAAGACACGCGCAGCACAACACACCCATTCACAGGCCCGATCCCACAGGACCGCCGACCGGCTTAGTGCGCCGCGTCTCCCTTCTTATATGTTGTGGCTTGTGTGTGCAATTCATGCCCCTCTGTATATGTGTGTCTCGAGCAAGTTCGCCGGCGGCAGATCTCTTAAATGTTCTGCAGGGTCCATCTTCTGTGAGGGAGGTTTGTGCGATCCTACATTGGGGACTGGACCCTGACCCAATGGCTGCCCTCTGCATGTAGGCCTTAGCCAGGTGGTTTTGTTTACGAGACCGGACGTTTTCTGAACGTACTAGAGTGTGAAGGGGGGCGCCCGGGTGGCGTGGTGGTCTATTCCGTCGCCTACCGACACGGGGCTCTCTGGGTCGAACCCGTGTTACCCCCGGCTTGGCCGGGAGTCCCTACAGACACAATTGGCCGTGTCCGTGGATGGGAAGCCGGATGTGGGTGGGTGTCCTAGTCGCTGCACTAGCGCCTCCTGTGGTCAGTCGGGGCCCCTGTGTGGGGGAACTGGGGGGGGGAATAGCGCGATCCTCCCAAGCGCTACATCCCCCTGGTGAAACCCCCTCACTGTCAGGGGAAAAGTAGCGGCTGGCGACTCCACATGTATCGGAGGAGGCATGTGGTAGTCTGCCCCCCCCCCAGATCGGCAGAGGGAGGGGGTGGAGCAGCGAGCGGGACAGCTCGGAAGAGTGGGGTAATTGGCCAAGTGCAATTGGGGAGAAAAAGAGGGGGGGGGATATGAAGGAAACCCCATACCTGCATGCTAGGGGACTAGTTTTTCAAACTATTAAGAGACACTCTCTACGGCCCTCCATCTGTGGCGGTGAAAAGGCCCCAGCCTGTTCAAGCGGGCCCATTCTGCCCACACTTCCACATCCCCGTATATCCAGTGAGACCCGTCAGCCTCCGCCTGGACCCGTCCAAACAGCTTCCGCTGAGACGAGAGAGGGACGGACGGCTTAACGGCGGGAATGACGGACGCCACAGGTGAACGGCCGGGTACGGAGACGCCGCAGTTCACCTGCGTTGGAGCGGCGGTTGAACGGGTCGTTTTGCAAAATTTCAAAATTCCAGATTTCAATCCGAATAAAAAAACGTTAACGAGAAAAAAAAAAACGTTTCCCCAGGGATTTCATTTCCAGCAGACTGCTCTGAGCGGCCTCCGGCCACGGCAGACCAAGGACACGTCGAGCAGGGCCGAATAAAAACCAAAGACATGCTAAGAAAGGCACAATATTGCTTTGGCCACAGGTCGACGTTCCCTCTCCCAGGATCTGCAGATTGAGACCCCCCTCCCCCACCCCCCCACCCCCACCCCCCACGTATATATCCAAGTTTCATCCCCAGATTTATGAAGGCCGAGCCATTCATACTTCAAGACACATATTTACTCTCCGCGAGGCCTCGCCATCAATCACAATGAAAACATCAAGGACGTCCGGGGCTCTCCAGCATCTGCTATCCAGCACACAAACTCACAATTGATTGACACGAGGGAACGGCTGATCGCTCCCCACCTGGTTTATAGGCCGCACGCCGAATCCCCCATGTGCTTCCCTGCTTTCTGCGGATGCCACATCTGCTGCTTCCTGGCAAATAGTCCCATGTCTCTGAAAACATTAACGTCAGGCCTGTTGTTTCCTGAGACGTATAGTGTTTCAGTCGCTCGACGTAAACGCTACATCCATAACATTCTTCTCCCTGTCCACTTCAATCCAAGACTTCATCCTGTTTGCAAAGCCAAAGCCAATGCCCATGTTACCATACATGTTACCATACATGTTACCATACATGTTACATGTTACCATACATGTTACATGTTACCATACATGTTACCATACATGTTACCATACATGTTACATGTTACCATACATGTTACATGTTACATGTTACCATACATGTTACCATACATGTTACCATACATGTTACCATACATGTTACATGTTACCATACATGTTACCATACATGTTACCACAAACATTACCACACACATTACCACACACATTACCATACATGTTACCATACATGTTACCACAAACATTACCACAAACATTACCACACACATTACCACACACATTACCATACACGTTACCATACACGTTACCATACACGTTACCATACACATTATCACACATTACCATAGACGTTACCACACACATTACCATGCATGCTGTCATACATGTTCCATATATGTTACCATACATGTTACCATATGTTACCATATATCAAATCAAAATCAAATCAATTTTATTTGTATAGTCCAATATCACAAATTACAAATTTGCCTCAGTGGGCTTAACAGCAACACAACATCCTGTCTTTAGACCCTCTCATTGGATAAGGAACAACTCCCTAAAAAAAAACCCTTAACAGGGAGAAAAAATAGGAAGAAACCTCAACAAGAGCAACAGAGGAGGGATCTCTCTCCCAAGACGGACAAAGTGCGATGGATGTTGTGTTTACTCAATTTACACAATACAACATTGAAAGAGGATAACACAATTATAATAGACTTATAAAATGTATGAAGAATATGATGCGCAGGATCCCAAGCAGTGTCCAGAAGCCATTGGAACAGCCCAGGACCAAGCCACGCGACCAGCATCATCATGTAAAAAACAAAACAATATATATATATATATATATATATATATATATATATATATTGATTAATGAAAATAAAATGTGATAAGGGGAATGGCAGGCAGCTTCCAAGTGGTGACCACCATCACCACAGAGACCTGGGAGGAGAACCGACTGCACAATACAATAAGTGCTAAGAACAAGTAACAGGGTAGTAGTTCTTGAAGAGGTGAGTTTTCAACCTGCGCCAAAAGATGGGCAGCGACTCCGCTGTACTGACATCAGTGGGGAGTTCATTCCACCACTGTGGGGCCAGGACAGAAAACAGCCGTGACCAGGTCGATCGGCGGCAGGGGCCTCTGAGCGACAGGGCAACCAGGCGTCCCGAGGCAGCAGAGCGAAGTGGTCGGGCGGGGGTGTAGGGCTTGACCTTGGCCTGGAGATAGGAAGGAGCTGTTCCTTTCACTGCCCTGTAGGATAGCACCAGAGTCTTAAACTGGATGCGAGCAGCTACTGCGAGCCAGTGTAGGGACATGAGAAGGGGAGTTGTGTGGGAGAACTTTGGGTGGTTGAACACCAGACAAGCTGCAGCTTTCTGAACAAGCTCCAGAGGTCTAATGGCTGACGCCAGGGCGCCAGCAAGGAGGGAGTTGCTGTAGTCCAGCCAGGAGATGACCAGGAATGGGCGAATCCCCCTGATGTTATAGAGGATAAATCTGCAGGAGCGAGCAACCGATGCAACGTTTGCAGCAAACGACAGTAGGTCATCCAGGATCACACCCAGATTCCTCGCAGTCCGAGTTGGCATCATCATGGTGTTGTCATTGGTGATGGCCAAGTGTCAGTGCGGGCAATCTTTCCCCGGGAGGAACATCAGCTCTGTCTTGTCCAGATTGAGCTTCAGGTGGTGTGTCGCCATCCACTCCAAGCTGTCAGTCAAGCACGCAGCAATGCGTGTCTCTACTTGTGTGTCAGAGGGACGAAAGGACAAGATCAGCTGGGTGTCATCGGCATAACAATGGTAAGAGAAGTCATGCGAGCGAATAACAGAACCCAGGGATGTCATGTACAGGGAGAAAAGGAGAGGACCCAGAACCGAACCTTGTGGAACGCCTGTAGTCAGTCTGCGAGGCTCTGACACCTGGTAGGTGCGACCCGTCAGGTAGGATGCAAACATTGAGCGTGCAGAGCCTGTGACACCCAGCCCCTCAAGGGTAGAGAGGAGGATCTGATGGTTCACTGTGTCGAATGCAGCTGACAGGTCCAGGAGTACATGTTCCATACATATTACCTTACATGTTACCATACATGTTACCACATGTTATCATACATGTTAATATACATATTATCATACATATGACCATGCATGTTACCATACACGAAGACATTGGTGCTGTTTGGAAAGGCTGAGCTCTTCTGTTCAGATGCTGGGGCACTGCCAGCCTCTCTGCCAGTATATAAGTGAATTAAACTAATGCATCTGTCTGCTCTCGCTGCCTGGCAGGTTTTATTAGCCTCATCTACATTCATCTCTCTTATACGGTGTCAAAACCCTCTCTCACTTGCCCTCTCTGCCACTCATCTGTTCAAAGGCAGGCTGGATACTCTGAAGATGTAGTAATGCAGCAGACAATGTGACATCCAGCACGGGTTTACAACAGGCTTGGGGCGTTGGAGGTGGTGGTGGTGATGGAAGCATGGCCGTGTTTTTATTTCCTGGTTTCCAC
Organism: Lampris incognitus; assembly: GCF_029633865.1. Lineage (NCBI taxonomy): Eukaryota > Metazoa > Chordata > Actinopteri > Lampriformes > Lampridae > Lampris > Lampris incognitus. Next base: position 44,453,612 of record NC_079221.1, read on the forward strand.
TAAAGGAAAGAAACAGAAATCACATCTTCTTGAACCCTCTTATATTTCCACTGTGATACAACTCTCACATTACAGCCGCTACATCCGGACTGCGTTCTATATATTACGGCGGCTGGGCAGGTATGAGACCATAAATTCTATGAACCCGCCGTGATAATCACCCCTTAGTTCTGCAGTCTGACGTGAATGGGACATAAATGGGGAGAAGACGCAAACTGCGTGGTGTTGCAGACTGGCTGACTCATTCCATTTCAGTTTTTTTTATCATCCAGGGACACCTCAGAACGTGTTGGCTGTCTTTTGTTTCCCAACCTTAAAGAGAAGAGGATGAATATTTAACACTCCCGTGGTAATCTCACACGGAGTAGCGTGTGCATCGTCTCTCTGCACACGTGCCTTCACAAACGCTTCAGACCAGCCAAGACAGTTGATGGGCAATGCAGAGGAACAAAAGAGCCCAGATGAAGAGGACTCTGCTCATGCAAATAGATGTCGATTTGTTATTTATCAAACGTTCAGCCATTTATGAACATCTGTCGGAGCAGTGTGGGGATATTTTG